>NC_039284.1:1436688-1736688 GCF_003368295.1 Carassius auratus
ACGGGAACCCCAGCAGCCAGCCATGAGTACAACGCCCTAACAACAGGCCCAAGTTCAAGCCTCTGTACCTTAGTCAACAAACAGGGTACGGTGGTACCAGCTTACACCAAAGGGGTCGCTGTTCGGCTCAACCTGCAAGGTGGTCAAACCTTACACCACACGCTGGGTTTCTTCCAATCCTCACCTGAATGTGTGGAACTCGGACTCACACTTGCAAACAAGCATGTCAAACACCAACACCTGTTCCAGCAATGTGATAACATCACAAAAACACACAATGTGATCGTGTACTGGAAGAAGGTAAAAGTACACTCAAAGTTACCAAGTCTAGACGAGGACTTTAAAGATCACACTGACACCCTTGCCAAAACTGGCACACTAAACAACATTCTGTGGTCACTCCCAACCCACCCACCCACATTCAAGGTTGAAGTGATTACACACAGCACAAGAACTTTACTAGCTAAACTGCCTACCTCAGAATCGCTTACGCAGGCTCCGTTGTCTACACAGACCAACATAGCGGACATGCGGGCTTCTGAAACCTTGATAATGACTTTGTTTTACCACCTCTCAGACCCCTCCATCCACCCTGGCAACCAGTCTACAGTCACTGACAACCAAAGCCCCAGACCACTGCATGATACACAAACCATGCTGCGTGCACAGAACAATATTGTGGGTTGTGCACCGTCTGACATCACAATGCCAGGGCGTGTAATGCCACGGAGCAAAAGGGGGATAAGGCCAATATATTTCCATGACGCAGCATGTGCTGCACCACGCAGCACCAGAGCCACTGACAAAACACTGAAGCAAGCGTCATGCCAGCAGCAAGATGTGGCAAAACATGGGCGAGGGCGAGCTAAACCCAGTCACCGCCCACGAAGCAAAGAGACTGTCCTGTCCAACCAAAGACAGGCCTTGTTTGTTTCTTTCTCCCCTTTCTCTCTCTCTCTCCCTATTATCTGTACCAGGATGCTGCTGTGGTTTGCCGTGCCGTGCTGTCAGCCAAAGAGAGGACAGCTGCCACCGAGAAAACCGCTGAGACTCCTGACTACCGATGACAGGGCACACTACCCCAGCACTGTAACCGAATACAGCTGTACAAGGTTCCGATGGAGAGAGGACTCCCTCACTCACACTGAGGCCGATGTCAAACACCTGTTCAGCCAACATGAGAAAGTGACGGTTACACAAATGGAGTTAGGTGGACACCACCACCGCTCCAAACAGTTCCCGGGAGCTTTGCTTAGAGCCGCTGCTGCTGCCGCCAGAATGTTTAACATTGTTATGTCCAGTGTCAATGCAGCGAACCAGACTGTAAACTCCTTGAAACCACTGTTTACTGTCTTCCAGAAGAACTTTACCCAGACTCAGCTGTTTACAGCATTAACAACAGCCATGCTGTGGGAGGTTAGCTCCTCCAATGACAGCCTAACCACGAGTAAAACCCCACCGTACATGATATCTTTAAGCCTTGTGTTAACTGTGCTGTCTTACGCCATCACCATGCCAGCTGACCTGCTACAAATACACCTGGCCAACTCTCTGGATAGCGCCTTCCTACGGCACGTAAACCCCAAACAGAGAGAAGTGAACGTGCTCCTGAACCAACTCATCAGCGAGTCAAGCCAAGTCTACAGACCTAAAGACATTGTCAGTGTCAGGATGTGGAAGAGCAACACCCACACCAAAACACACATTCCAAATGTGGTGGCCTACCACGAAAGCGACACACAGCTGTACCTGGCCCCAAACATGCACATGTGTACTTTAACCAAAAACATTCATTATCTCTGCCTTAGCAAACCCTTCCTCAGACACATCTCTGAAGGAATCTGCGAGCTGCAACCCTGGGTCAGCGATACGTGCTGCCCTGCTGAAGCCAAGCCTCGTACACAAGTCACAGAAACGCAAGCAGAGATTGTGGGTAACAGATGGCTCGTCAACACTCCTGTGCGCTCAGCTATGCTGACCTACGACCAGCATGACACCGCCACCCGTGCCAACCTGCTGGACCAAGTACTGAAAGGTACCACCCAACACATTGACATTACTCCTGTCGATACAGCCCTCCAAGCACTGTCTCGACAGCCCATTCTGAACCAGTCATCTGCGGTCCTAGCCTGGACTGCTGCCGACACTGCACGGTGCATCTCCACCATCATTGGTCCCACCCTGACTCTTGGCGTGACCTTCATCCTATACAGGATACTCAACGAGATGCAAACCTCTACAGCCAAACTCACGACAACTGTGGCTGGAGGTCTCCGATGGAATCCCCGGAAAAGGGACGCAAAGTCAAAGACAATACCGAACCTCACCAAGCTGAATCCTCAGCTTCAGGAACCACCTGTCATCATGACCCACCTGCTGCATGACCATCACGATTCACCTGTCATCTGCCCATCCTGATGATTGCCGTCCGATGATGTCCACACAGGGACTTCATCTGACGTAAAGGGGGAGGTGTAACAGATATGCAGGTCATCGATTCATGGGTTCAATTCAAGCCACAAATGAAACCCTGTTTGTACTAAACGCCTGGCCTGGCGCCAGCCTGGCTGGACTTAAATTATTTTACGATACCCATGCGAGCCTCAAAGGAAACCTGAAACCCCCCCCCCCAAATTCCTTAACACACACACACACAAAGACACTTTCTCAAAGTTACTTTTTTTTGTAAGTCCTTATTAATATGTATTTTGAATGTTTGTGTATTGCATAAAAATGGTTAATCCTGGGTAAATGGTTAAAGTGCTGACTTATAAGTGGAAATGCGTGATTTAATCCTTATACTTTCTCAAAGAGTCATGTTTCTGCAACCCCCACTCCTGACCAGGTCGTAAAGCTTTATGACCCCTGGGCAACAGAACAGGAAATCTAAGCCTTAGGAAAGAATGGTCAAATGTAGTCTAAATGTGTATATATAGTATTGTTTCCTTTTTGTACATGAGATGTTTCCCATATAAATTGGGACTATCTGCAATTTATTATCGTGTGTAAATCTTTAAATGTTTAATTCTACATTTGAATGTAACTTCGTGTTTCTATCAGTTATATATATATATATATATATATATATATATATATATATATATATATATCGTTGGTGTTTTTCAAATCGTCATGCTTTGACAGACCCACTTATCTAAAGTAAAGTAATGAAAAATGTATTATTCTGGAATTACGAACGTGCTAGAATATCCCTGATGAAATCGGACAAGTCCTAAATCATTATGGTGGGTTGTTCCCAGAGACAAAGGAACTTTCCCGCCGCTTCAGATCGCGGATGTTCATTGGGTGGTTCACGCGAAAAGAGGCGTGAACATCTCAATCTATAAGAGTCGACCGAACAAGGTCCGCCTCTCTCTTCTTCCCGTTCTCCGTTCTCGGACACGTCGCTCCGCGCGGCCTCGGGCCGCGCTCAGTTCTCCTCCCCCCCTCAGCACACGGACTGAGGAGAGGAAAGCCATTTTCATGGCTCATTTGGAAACTTTCATTTTCGTTGTTTTGTTTTCTTTTCTTTACTAAGTTTATTCAACTATTCGCCTCTCCACGCAAGGAAGACGAATTCTGGAACAATGTTTGTTGAACCTTTCAAATACCGCGCGAGGACAGAACAAAGGACCACGTGCTCCACGCTCACGCCAAGCGCAGCGTGCATGCGCGTCACATGGCCTCCGTTTCATGGCACATGGCTGTTTCAACGGGAACAGCGCGTAAAGCTCACAAGCTTGACGCCGATCTCACGCCACTCACATGGGACACCTTTTGCAAGTATCACTTTCTCTATGGAGATTTAAATGCTGCTTTAAAGTGTTGTTATGATCTGATTTGTTGTTGGCTTCTAAAAGTTACTGACTATGATTTTCATACCTGAGCTCCTTATGTGATCCCACTCTATTTTCTCTCTCTCTCTCTCTCTCTCTCTCTCTCTCTCTTTTATTTGGATTCGTTATGTATTGTATAAAGCTTACTGTTTGTATTGTCGTACGCATATTTACTCTGTGTGATTTGTAGTTTGATGTATTACTAGTTTAATTATTAAAAACCCATATACTGACGATTGGCTTGGACTCCACCCCACTCACATTACGAGTCACTGAAATGTTTTGGTCTTTAGCTACAAGCTCTAAATTTAGAAACTAAATTTATCATAAGGATAGGATAATATTTTCATGGCCAGAGAATACTTTTCCTTGAATTATAAGGCGTGATAACTTTATTGAAAATTGATAGGTCTACAGTGGTGTGCTGGACATACCACGGATTGATCTGCAGTAATTTACAGTAAGAGATATCACAATAATTGATATGAAGAATGTAATATTGACATATTAATGAGTAAGTTACAGTGCCCTGTGATTATTTATTGTTATAGGCAATTGAGATATTTTTCATAATCAAATTTAATGTAACTGTCATCTGAGATATATATTAATCAAATTCCTGATTAATTATTCAAATTCCCTATATATCATTTGAGTTAATTACTACGTAAAACTCATTGTTGTTACACAGGGCCACTTCTCTCCCTCCCCATCGACCCTATGATTGCAGTATCGACCTTCTGCCGGGTACCACTCCCCCCGTGGGAGACTTTAATCTCTCTCTGACCCCGAGCGCAAAGCTCTACAGAAGTATCTATTTGATTTGCTAAACGCAGGTACCATCGTCCCTTCCTCCTCCCCTGCCGGTGCGGGTTTTTTCTTTGTTAAGAAGAAGGATGGTTCTTTACACCCCTCTATAGATTATCGAGGGCTGAATGACATCATGGTCAAGATCCGTTATCCCTTGCCGCTCATGTCATCCGCCTTCGAGATCCTGCGGGGGGCTAAGACCTTTTCGAAATTAGACCTTCGTAATGCTTACCATCTTGTCCGCATAAAGGAGGGGGACGAGTGTAAGACTTTTAATACACCCTTGGGGCACTTTGAATATCGTGTTCTTCCCTTCGGTTTAGTCAACGCTCCTGCCATGTTCCAAGCGTTAATTAACAATGTTCTCAGAGACATGTTGAACATTTTCGTTTTTGTCTATCTCGATGATATTTAAATTTTATCCCCCTCCCTCCAAGTACATACCCAGCACGTTCGTCAGGTCCTCCAAAGGCTTCTTGAAAATCGACTATTTGTCAAGACCGAGAAGTGTATTTTCCAAACTCAATCCATCTCCTTTCTGGGGTCAATAATTTCAGCGGAGAGTATTAGCATGGATTTCTCCAAAGTCAGGGCGGTCACCCAGTGGCCAGTTCCTGATTCGCCCCTCGCTTCAACGTTTTTGGGCTTTGCAAATTTTTAGGGTCGGTTTATCCGTAACTTTAGCCTGATCGCTGCTCCGCTAACTGCTCTCACGTCAGCCAGGTTCCGTTTTCTCTGGACTAAAGAGGCCCAAGCAGCTTTCGATCATCTAAAGTCCCTTTTTACATCTGCGCCTATCTTAAAGACCCCCGACGTTTCCAGACAGTTCATTTTAGAGGTTGACACATAGGAGGTGGGCGTGGGAGCCATCCTCTCCCAGCGCTCATCTTCTGATGAGAAGATTCACCTCTGCGCTTATTTTTCACATCGCCTTACCCCCGCCGAACGCAATTATGATTTCGGTAATCGCTAGTTAGTGGCGATCCGCCTTGCCCTAGGAGAGTGGCGCCACTGGCTTGAAGGCGCCCCTGTCCCGTTCATTGTCTGGACAGATCACAGAATTTTAGAATACATTCGTTCCGCTAAGAGACTTAATGCTCGGCAGGCTCGTTGGGCTCTTTTCTTTACACTTTTTGATTTTTCTATATCCTACCATCCTGGTTCTAAGAACCTCAAGCCAAATGCACTTTTGCGACTGTTCGCTTTGCCAGAGGTTGTTCCCACGGAGGAGATCCTTCCTCAGAGCATGGTGGTGGGCGCAGCTGTCTGGGGAATAGAACGATTAGTCAAACATTCCCTGGCCCACTCTGTTACCCCCCGTCTTTGTCCAAAGGGCCTTCCGCACGTCTCGCCGTCCTTCAATGGGGTCACTCCTCTAAATTGTTTGCCCATCCCGGCGTTAGGGGCACCATCACCGCTATCCAAAAGATTCTGGTGGCCCTCTCATAAGCGCGACATATGCCGTTTCATTGCTTCATGTTCTGCCTGCGCCCAGACAAAGTCAGGTAATTTGCCCCCAGCAGGTTTACTACGCCCTCTTCCGGTACCGTCGCGGCCACCTGTGTTCCCTTCTAGTACTGAGTCTCATCATTAAAACATTGTCAAATTGCCTTCTGCTTTTGGGTCCTTATCTGTGACAGAATAATCTGACCACTAATGGACCCAGAAAGGAGAGTCCCCTTCAGTCTGCGCTCGAACTCCAGGGAGCTATGCTGGGCCATCATGAGGAGGAGCTGACCGCCGCTCGCAATGCTATGGATTTCCTTGTGGCCCGCATGACTGAGATGTCACAATAGCTTCTTCACCTTCGTCTCGAGTCTTCCTCTTCTAGAGGTCAGGACGTGCCTGAGACCAGAGTCAAGAACCCGCCATGTTATGCCGGTGAGACCAAGGAGTGTCGTTCATTTCTGACCCAGTGCAAGGTTGTCTTCTCATTACAGTCATCCACATACGCCAGTGACCGCTCCCGCATCGCCTTCGTCATCTCTCTGCTGTAAACCTGGAAGGATCCCTTTCCTCCATTCCTACACCACCCCCCAGCACTGACTCCGAGCCCATGCAGTTGGGTGGACTATGAATCTCCGCGGAAGAACGTCAACGCCGCATCATGGCATGCCTCTGCATGTACTGCGGATCTGCTTCTCACCTGGTCTCCAACTGTCCAGTAAAAGCCAAGGCTCACCAGTAGAGAGAGGGTTACTGGTGTGCGCTTCAACCCTAGACCCTCTGTCAGCACACGCACTACTTTCTCCGCCCTCCTCCGCTGGCCGGGTTCATCCGCCTCTTGCACAGCCTTGATTGTCTCAGGAGCCGAGGGAAACTTTGTGGATGAGACCTGGGCTCGTGAACAGGGGATTCCCCTCATTGAACGCAGGGACTCCACTCCTGTCCACGCCCTCGATGGTAGTATCCTCTCTAGAGTGTGCTTTGCCACAGCTCTGGAAATCATCAAGAGACAATTTCCTTTTTTGTTTTTCATTCTCCATATAGCCTAGTAGTTTTAGGTCATCCCTGGTTAGTTGAACATAATCCACAGATTAACTGGTCTAGAGGCTCAATCCTTTGTTGGAGTTTGTCGTGTCATGCTGTGTTTAATGCCTGTAGTTCAAGTAGTCTCTTCTGTCTCTGTTTTTCAGGAGAAGCCAGGTGATTTGTCTGGGGTCCCAGAGGAGTACCATGATCTGCGAGCGGTCTACAGTCGTTCCAGGGCCACTTCTCTCCCTCCCCATCGACCCTATGATTGCAGTATCGACCTTCTGCCGGGTACCATTCCCCCTGTGGGAGACTTTAATCTCTCTCTGACCCCAACAGCAAAGCTCTAGAGAAGTATCTATCTGATTTTCTAAACGCAGCTACCATCGTCCCTTCCCCCCCCCCTGCTGGTGCGGGTTTTTTCTTTGTTAAAAAGAAGGATGGTTCTTTACACCCCTGTATAGATTATCGAGGGCTGAATGACATCATGGTCAAGATCCGTTATCCCTTGCCGCTCA
This sequence comes from Carassius auratus, assembly GCF_003368295.1. NCBI lineage: Eukaryota > Metazoa > Chordata > Actinopteri > Cypriniformes > Cyprinidae > Carassius > Carassius auratus. Next base: position 1,444,325 of record NC_039284.1, read on the forward strand.
TGTCATCCGCCTTCGAGATCCTGCGGGGGGCTAAGATCTTTTCGAAATTAGACCTTCGTAATGCTTACCATCTTGTCTGCATAAAGGAGGGGGACGAGTGTAAGACTTTTAATACACCCTTGGGGCAATATCGTGTTCTTCCCTTCGGTTTAGTCAACGTTCGTTTTTGTCTATCTCGATGATATTTTAATTTTTTATCCCCCTCCCTCCAAGTACATACCCAGCACGTTCGTCAGGTCCTCCAACGGCTTCTCAAAAATCGACTATTTGTCAAGGCCGAGAAGTGTATTTTCCACACTCAATCCATCTCCTTTCTGGGGTCAATAATTTCAGCGGAGATTATTAGGATGGATCGCTCCAAAGTCAGGGCGGTCACGAGTGGCCAGTTCCTGATTCGCGCCTCGCACTTCAACGTTTTTGGGCTTTGCAAATTTTTAGGGTCGGTTTATCCGAAACTTTAGCCTGATCGCCGCTCCGCTAACTGTTCTTACGTCAGCCAGGGTTCGTTTTCTCTGGACTAAAGAGGCCCATGCAGCTTTCGATCATCTAAAGTCCCTTTTTACATCTGCACCTATCTTAAAGACCCCCGACGTTTCCAGACAGTTCATTTTAGAGATTGACACATAGGAGGTGGGCGTGGGAGCCATCCTCTCCCAGCGCTCATCTTCTGATGAGAAGATTCACCTCTGCGCTTATTTTTCACATCGGCTTACCCCCGCCGAACGCAATTATGATTTCGGTAATCGCGAGTTAGTGGTGATCCGCCTTGCCCTAGGAGAGTGGAGCCACTGGCTTGAAGGCGCCCCTGTCCTGTTCAGTGTCTGGACAGATCACAGGATTTTAGAATACATTCGTTCTGCTAAGAGACTCAATGCTCGGCAGGCTCGTTGGGCACTTTTCTTTACAGTTTTTGATTTTTCTATCTCCTACCGTCCTGGTTCTAAGAACCTCAAGCCAGATGCACTTTTGCGACTGTTCGCTTCACCAGAGGTTGTTCCTATGGAGGAGATCCTTCCTCAGAGCATGGTGGTGGGCGCAGCTGTCTGGGGAATAGAACGATTAGTCAAATGTTCCCTGGCCCACTCCGTTACCCCCTGTCTTTGTCCAAAGGGCTCTTTTGGAATGAGTTTTGTTGTCTAATTGGAGCGTCGGCTAGTCTCTCCTCCGGTTTTCACGCACAAACTAACGGCCAGGCCGAGCGAGGCAACCAGATAGTCGGCCGTATTCTCCGTAGCCTTGATTTCCGTAACCCCGCCTCCTGGTCAGAACAACTTTCCTGGGCTGAGTATGCTCACAATTCCGCCCCGTCCTCTGCTAAAGGTTTATCTCCTTTTGAGTGTTGTCTTGGTTATCAACCTCCGCTCTTTTCCTCACAAGACGCTGATTCTAGGGTGCTGTCCGTCACAGCCTTTATTCAACATGCTAGACGTACTTGGAGAAGGGTCAGATCCGCCCTATGCAAGACTTGTAGCCGTACTCGGCGGGCCGTCAATAGACGTCGAGTCAAAAGCCCCCGCTATTCAGTTGGTCAGAGGGTTTGGCTAGCCACCCTAAATCTTCCCCTTCAGTCTTCGTCATCTAAACCGGCCCCCAAATTAATTGGGCCGTTCCGTGTCCTTAAAGTTCTTAGCCCTGTCTCAGTCAAACTCAAGTTATCTTCCAATCTCCGACGCATTCACCCTGTCTTTCACGTATCATGTATTAAACCCGTTGTCCAGACCATTGGGAGGGATACGGTCCTGAGGAGAGAAGTTGGATTCCATCCCGGGACATTCCTGTACCGCACGCTGATTGATGACTTCTACCGCTCCCATCAGTCCTCCTCCGTTGCGCCAGGAGGCGCTCCTTGAGGGGAGGGTACTGTCATGATCCTGGTATTCTCTCTCTCTCTCTCCTCTATCTCTCATTAGCCTTTCATTCCACTCACACACACCCTAGCTCATTATCCCACACATCTTCAGCTGCTTTCCATAATCTCATCTCTGCGCTCTCTCCGTACCTGTTTCCTACCTTCTCTGATTAGACTCTCTATTTCAAGGCTTTCCTTTCCTCTGTTCCTTGTCAGATTATTGCCTGATGTTACGTATTCATAACCAGCCTCCTTACCTTTGTCTTGTCCTATCGTGTCATATCCCATCTGATACGTGTACCTGATTAACAGCATTATTACCTCGCCTCTGCTCTGTTCATCCTCCAGTTACGTGAAGTTATTTTGTTGGAATTACTACCTAGAAACTTTATTTTGGACTATTCCACCTCGACGGCCACCTGTGTTCCCTTCTAGTACTGAGTCTCATCATTAAAACATTGTCAAATTGCCTTCTGCTTTTGGGTCCTCTCTCCTTATCTGTGACGGAAAGTTCCTGAACTTTGAAAAATTACCAGCATGGACTTTTTTACCCGGAACTTTATTTAGTTCTTGGTTCCTGTGGTGGAAACACACCAAGTACCAGGCCAAAGTCCCTAGTTCAAGGGTGCCCAAACTGTCGATCGCGTGAAACATCAAAAATATAAAATACCTTTATAGACATAGTATTTCTTGAGTAGAGAAAATGCTGTACTTATAAGAAAAAAAGTTATTTTTTTAATCTTACAAGATCACTGATTACGTTCAGCTGGCCGGAAGAGGAGGGGCGGAGCTACGAGGAGCTTTGAGCTGTGAGGTTAAGTCAAGATTTAACACAAGCTGTTTTATTGCTTTTCATTGGTTGTCAAATATTTGTAAAATTCACTGACATACATAAAGTTTGACCATTTATGAAAAAAATAACAGCGAATAAATTATGGGCTGAATTCGATATTGCATACTAACTTACTCATACTATTTCAAATACATATAGCCTATGTCAGAAATAGCAAGAGTAGTGTGTTAGGACCATGCATGCCAACCCTCCCGATTTTTCCGGGAGACTCCCGAATTTCAAAGCCCCTCCTGAAAATCTCCCGGGCCGACCTTTCTCCTGAATTTCTCCTGATTTCCACCCGGACAACGCAATTTCTACACCATCCGTCACTTGGCGCCATTTCAGACCGAACAACAGGGACTTAGCAACAGCCTCTGGTGGAACGGCAACGCCATTCTGGCGTTATATTGCACATGCGCGAATTTAACTGCTACTTTGTGACGTTCTACTTTAACGGTCTACTACGGGAGAACAGCTGATTTGTCGGAGTCGCTTCAACGTGAGAGATAAGGTAAATAAATGTAATGGCATATGACACTGTAATTTGCATCGGTTTATTTTTGTCTGATCACAAACGGAATTCCGAGAACTTCTACATAGGTAATAAAAAAATATTTTAATAGCATTATAACTATTATTATTTGCATTATTAACACACTATTATTTTAAATAAAATTATTAAAAATTTCATTATTACATAATTATTAAATTTCTATAGGCTATATTTTTTTTTAAATAGAGTCGGGTGTTTAGATATGTGTGCTCCCGACGTTCACCTCATTCGCGCCACTACTCACTGTTACTATGGAGATGTTGAGAGAGCTGCCAGTCGCTACGTCAGCAAAATAAAACACAACTATGGCAGAAGCCAAAAAAAAAGAAAACATCATTTTCATTCTGACTGGGAAGAGGATTACTTTTTGGTTTATTCAAATTCGAAGTCCATCTGTCTTATTTGCAATTCAAGCGTGGCCTTACCGAAGAAGGGCGATTTGGAGCGGCATTTCAAGACCGTGCACAAAAGCTATGACACAGATTTTCTGGCTAAATCAGCTCTACACAACCGAAAAGTCCGGGAATTGAAGGGGCAGTTAGCAGCACAGCAGTCCATTTTTACCAGGCCAAACACCAAGGGTAAGGCTGCAACTATAGCCTCTTATCGTGTCAGTCATGTTCTTGCAAAACACAAGAAGTCTTTCAAGGACAGGGAAGTTGTGAAAGAAGCATTTGTCGAGGCTGCAGACGCACTTTTTGGTGACTATAAGAATAAAAGTGACATCATAGCTGCCATTAAGGACGTGCAATTATCCCATGGCACTGTTACACGGCGATGTGAGGGAATGGCAGATGATGTCGAGGAGCAGTTAAGGAAGGATGTTGAACAGTGCGAATGTTTTTCTCTCCAATTCGATGAGTCAACTGATGTTGTTGATGTGGCACAACTATGTGTTTTCATTAGAATGGTTTTTGGAGACATGGGTGCAAAAGAAGAGCTGCTCACCATTTTACCATTGAAAGGACACACAAGAGGCGAAGATATTTTCCAAGCTTTCATGGAATTTGTCAACAGTTGCCCCTCTTCAAACTCATCTCTATCATAACGGACGGTGCTCCAGCAATGGTGGGCCGTACCAGCGGATGTTGCAATGAAGATTGTGTGCTCCGTTCGCGCCAGGAGTCTACAGAGAAGGTTATTCCATGCTCATTTGGAGGAGACCGGTGCAGAGCACACAGACCTGTTGCTGCACACAGATGTTAGATGGCTGGGTAGAGGTAAATTTTTAGTAAGATTCTCAGAGCTGTTGCCAGAAATCTAAGATTTTCTGAAGCTTTCGAAACATGCAGAATATGCCCAGCTAGAGGACTACCAGTGGCTATTGGATTTAGCGTTCCTGACAGATCTCACTGACCTGCTGAATGATTTTAATTTAGAGCTGCAGGGTAAAGACAAACATGTAATCAACATTATCAGTGCAGTAAACACATTTAAAAGCAAGCTACAACTGCTTTCAAATAGGCTGCAACGTTATGACCTACGGAACTTTCCTCACATGCAGGCAGAACTTCAGCTTCAGGGCAAAGACTTTGTGCAGCCTGACAGTGCACGTTTTGAAGAGCAAGTTCAGAGCATCTTGTTAGAATTTGAAAGGCGCTTTACAGATTTTGGATCCATTGAGCCTGTTGCCAGCTATCTGTGTTTTCCATTTGTTCCAAGTATTGATGTGGATTGTATTGCCTCCAAAATTGTATCACTGTTTCACTTAGATAACACTGCTGTTGAGAATGAGATTCTCACACTGCAAAATGACATTGAGATCAAATCCAGGGCAACATCTGACATGAATGGAGAGTTCTGGAACTTACTGACTGAACAAAAGTATCACAACCTCAGAAAATGTGCTTTCAACTTGACAGCACTTTTTGGGTCAACCTACTTGTGTGAGTGTGCTTTCTCTCATATGAAAATCATCAAGTCAAAGTACAGATCTACAATGACTGATGACCACCTTCTGGCCTGCTTAAGGCTTGCAACCAGCTCTTACTGCCCTGACTACGAGAAACTAGCTGCCTCCTCCCAGTGCCAGAGGTCCCACTAAGGTAGAGAAATAACTTTATTATATGTTTTTGTTATTATGCATGTCTGAACGTTTCTGGTTATCGTTGCCTGCCCGTGTCTCTGACCCTTGCTATCTCTAACTTTCTCTGTCTGCAGACAACAATTTACCCTAGCCTGTTTCTGGATTCTGATTGTTCTGCTGCCTGCCTACTGACCCAAGCCTGGTTCTCGACTCGCCTCTGTTTGATCCCTGAAACTGTCTATCTATGCAGATATTTACCTTTGCCTAGAGTTTCTGTTTAATACATTGTTGCAAATGGATCTGTCTCTGCCTTCTGATTTACAACAGATTTATTATATATGGATTAGAGATACTTTTCCGTTTGTTTTGAGCATAATAAATCTGCAGATGCACTGTGAGTAGCGACTGGCTTTCTCTTTGGAGTGGTAGATCTCGGCACACTAATAAATCAAAAGTAGATCTTTGTTAAAAAAAGGTTGGGCTCCCCTGCCCTAGTTCCTGGGTGGAAACGCGGCATTATTCCCATCTCATACAAATTTAGTGTATCATACATTAATTATTTTGAGATTTAACCTGTTAACTGTCACTCAATTTTTTTCAACATTTTGTACCATTTTCGTGGTAATGCAATGTTTGATTTTAAAATGGGTTTCAATGGATGAATTTTGAGATTTTAAGTTTTCAAGCGATATATCATTTCTGATGATTTCTAAAGTTTGATAGAGAAAAAGACTACAAAGACTATTTTTTGAGAAAGGTCAGAACTCCTGTTATGATGTAGGTGCACTTATTTTGAGGTGCACTCTTGCCATAAATTAATCTATTACTTTTCCTACATCATTTTTAGGAAAAAAGGTTTGGAGTCTTAGACATTTCCAATGATGTACAGTTTGTCATGATTAGATTAGGATTTAATTGTAATATAGTGAAATAAATGTAGGCGTTCCATATACGGGACAGGGTTACAGCTAACAAGTTAACTTCATGATATTTATTACTACTATGGAGACTGCACTAATGACCATTAATAAAACTCTTCAGCTGGCAAGAGTGAACTCCAAATGAACTGTTCTTATTCTGCTGGGTCTGCTTGTGGCATTTTACATTGCTAACCACCAGATCCTCCTTTCCACCCTTGATAATCCATTTGATAATACCTAGAATCAATCAAAATCAACGGCGGGCGGCAGATCCTTTTATTATTTGTCAACTGAACTGACATGATGACATGGTCACTGAATTCAATGATGAACTGCCTTTAACTGTCATTTTGCATTATTGACACACTGTTTTCCTAATTAATGTTGTTCAGTTGCTTTGACGCAATTATTTTTGTTTAAAGGGATAGTTTACCCAAATAGCAAAATTATATCATTAAAAACTCATGAACGAGTCAATCGTTCATTTGTTATCTGGTTCGGCTCGGTGTTCATCTTCAGTTCTCTCTTCACAGCAGTTCAGTCAGTGTACTGTTTAAGTAAATTAATTACTCTGGGATTTTGGTTTGTTTGAACTCAGAGGGAGTGTCAGCCACATAAAAAAAGTTAACAGCTTAAGTCATTTGTGGATTAATGCGTATTGGAAACGTGAACTGTTTAAAATGATTCAGTTCGATTTGGTGAACTGGTTCAGAAAGATCTGGTTACATCGAATGATTCATTCGCAAACCGGATATCACAAACTGCTTTGTTTTGAACTCTCTCTCACAACAGACACGGAAGAGAAGACAATGCTGAATAAAGTCATAGTTTTCGCTATTTTTGGACCAAAATGTATTTTAGATGCTTCAACCAATTCCAACTGACTCTCTGATGTCACATGGACTACTTTGATGATGTTTTTATTACCTTTCTGGACATGGACAGTATACCGTACACACAGCTTCAATGGAGGGACTGAGAGCTCTCGGACTAAATCTAAAATATCTTAAACTGTGTTCCAAAGATAAACAGAGGACTTACGGGTTTGGAACAACATGAGGGTAAGTTATTAATTACATAATTTTGCTATTTGGGTGAACTAGCCCTTTAACGCTCTATATAAATAAAGGTGTCTTGACTTGACAGTACTTTGCAGACCTCAGTCCTACCTCACAGGCAGATCTTTCATGGAAGCACAACGTCTAATCTTCAATCCACCAAAAATAACCCACATCACATCCTTACTGATCTCGCTCCACTGGATCTAGTTGTCTAATAAATTTGACAATGTTTAATATTACTATTGCTCCTTGCAATGCTGGTGCCACAGAAGGCATTGATTAAATAGATTTTAATTATGAAATATAATGGTTTATTTAAATAATAATAATAATAATAATAATAATAATAATAATAATAATAATACAGTTGCCAAATGCAAAGGCTTTCTATAATTAATATTATGCTACTTAAGCTACAATTTAGGATAGTCCATTTCACAAAGTCACATTTTAATTGTTACATTTTACACAAACTTCCCACGCAACTAAGAACGCGGCCCTACTGAGTAAGCTAAAGGTATGATAAAATAATTTTTTTCATGTTTAATTGAGGACTAGATGATCGTAGTTTATTATTTCTCTGTATTGTTATTGTTTGTTGCTGTCCAATTTGTTCTTACCATAAAATGATGCATCTGTTAAATGGGAAATGAATATGTGTTATTTTGAGCAGAGCTGGCGCCAGAGCGCACAAAGTGGGGAGGCATGAACAGTGTTTTTGGGAGACCGCATATGATATTCAGATGCAATGGTTATAACGAATAACAAATAGCCTAGATTTATGTATGTATAGGGTTTTCATCAATTGATTGCGTGCCATCAGAGTTTCCAGTGTTGACAGCTCTGTAAAATAGCCTACTGGAAGCACAGTAGTTTTGCTGTTGTCATGCCCCTGGACTCATTATGTTGTTTTCTCTCCATGTGTTTTCCCCATTTTCCCCATGCGCTCCAGTATGACCTAGTTTATGTCTTCCCTTGATTTTCATTATGTTCAGGTGTGTCAGTAATTATCCTCAATAACTAACTCTTATGAGTTGTATTCTGTTCAGTCTTTGGTTGTCTGGTATTGAGTTGAGTTTACTTTGATGTTTACATGTGTCCTTACCTCTCTGTGGATTACCCTCTTTGTTGATTATTAAAGACTATGAACTTCATTTTCGTTCTTGTTTACTCTCTCGTGTACCTGATCGTGACAGCTGTAGGCCATTATGCTACTAAAAAATAGCCTATGAAAATTAGGCTACAATGCACTAATATCATTTTAAAGGGGTGGTTCATTGCAATTTCAATATTTTTTTACTTTAGTTAATGAGTAATGTTGCTGTTTGAGCATAAAAAATATCTTCATATAGCTATGAGAAGCACCAAACATGGATGTGCATGCAGTTGCTGTACTGTATTAAAGGGGTCATATGATGGTGCTAAAAATAACATTATTTTGTGTATTTGGTGTAATAAAATGTATTTATGCAGTTAAAGGTTAAAAAAACACATTATTTTCCACATACTGTACATTATTGTTTCTCCTCTATAACCCACCTTATGAAACGCGTTGATTTTCACAAGGCTCATCTTTCTGAAAATGTCACGGCCGGAATACAGGAAACACGGAGAGAGATCCAAGTGCGTGTATGATATTTATTTGAGGGGAAACAGTCCAGGCATGGGTCAAAACCAGAATAACAATCCAACATGAGAACAGACAAAGACACACGGCAAGAGCAAGACTACGGATTAACATTAAACAAGGAATCCGTGCCACATACTCAGACAGACCGGGTATAAATACACAAGGAGAGACAACGCTAATGGGGAATTGACTGAGTGCAATGATTAATAACCCGTGAAAGCTGGGTGATGGATTTAGGCAGAGAAACGTGATGAATGTGGTTCATGAAGTGACAGACACCATGGGGAAGGAGGACATCTAGTGGATACCCAGGGAACACAAACCAGACACTGTGACCCCCCCCCCCTCTACGGAGCGGCTCCCAGACGCTCCACGACAAGACTACAAAACCAGGAGTGAGGCAGACAGGTGGAGGCTCAGGGGGAGGGACGGAGTGCCAGAAAAATAAAAATGGGGAACCCAGAGACCAGAGGAACATGAAAATGGGGAACAGACACCAGAAGTGCAAACCTAAAACAGGGAGACAAGGAAGGAGGTGGATCGGAGGAGGTTCAGGGGGAGGGACGGAGGGCCAGGCTAACAAGGGGAAAGGACCGCAAGTGAACACAAAAAACAAAAAAAACAACAACAACAAAATAGAAGATCAGGGTGGATCGTAGCGTTCAGGACCACAGGCTGATGCCGACTGGGCAGGACCCAAGGGTGGAGCAGAAGACCACCACATCCGTGTGACCAAAACCGACGCCCCCCAGGGCAGGGCAGAAAACCACCACATCCGTGTGACCAAAACCGACGCCCCCCAGGGCGGAGCAGAGGACCACCACAACCGTGTGGTCAGGGCGGAGCAGAAGACCACCACATCCGTGTGGTCAGGGCAGAAGCCCCCCAGGGCGGAGCAGAAGACCACCACAACTGTGTGGTCAGAACGGGTGCCCCCCAGGGCGGATCAGAAGACCACCACGTCCGTGTGGTCGAGATCGGAGTCCCCCATGGTGGAGCAGAAGACCACCACATCCTTTTGGTCGATGCAGAAAGCCCCCAGGGCGGAGCAGAAGACCACCACATCCTTGTGGTCAAGGCTAAAGCCCCCCAATGAGGAGCAGAAGACCACCACATCCGTGCGGCCAGACCAACGGGAAACTCTGGTACTCCCATGGACTCTGTCCTTGAAGATCACCGGTGACTTGACTCTGTCCTTGAAGATCACCAGTGACTTGACTCTGTCCTTGAAGATCACTAGTGACTTGACTCTGTCCTTGAAGATCACCAGTGACTTGACTTGACTCTGAAAGCTTAACGGTGACTAGCCTTGTCTCTGGAAAGTCCATGGTGACTAGTCCTGACTCTGGAAGGTCAACGGTGACTAGCCCTGATTCTGGAAGGTCAAAGGTGACTAACCCTGACTCTGGAAGGTCAAAGGTGACTAATTCTGACTCTGGAAGGTCAACAGTGACTAACCCTGACTCTGGAAGGTCCACGAGCACCTGACTCAACTCTGGAGGGTCAACCGGAACCTGATTCAACTCTGGAAAGTCAACGGGCACCTGACTCAACTCTGGGAGGTCAACAGGAATCTGACTTGATTCAGGAGGATCAACTGGAACGTGACTCAACTCTGGATGGTCAACAGGAGCCTGACTCGACTCTGGATAGTCAACTGGAATTTGACTCTAGAAGGTAAACAGGAACTAGCCCTCACTCTGGAAGGTCAACGGTGACTAACCTTGACTCTGGAAGGTCAACAGTAAACCCCTGCATTTCAGCCCGAGCCTTTGTAGAAAAACAAATATAGAAAGATATTTCATAACCTCATAAATTTCATAATCTGATAATTCAACCCGTTATAGTTAAACTGACATACTTACATGACAGTCTCACGCACGCATGCATTTCCGTCAGCGCGACCCACGATTATACTTCACTTATATCCACTTATTGTAGTAGTAGCTATTACATGCCTCTAAATTAATGTATTAATAATAGCCTAGTTGGCCAACTAATAATTATAAAATGATGATTCATGTAGCGACGAGCATGCATTTCTGCGTCTCCACCTGTTGCTACGGGCCACGCAGCAAAGAAGAGAGCGCTGTGGCCGAGTTTGAAAACATTGTGGAGCAGGACGAGGATGACGCATACATGCCAACCCTCCCGATTTTTCCGGGAGACTCCCGAATTTCAAAGCCCCCCCCGAAAATCTCCTGGGCCGACCTTTCTCCCGAATTTCTCCCGATTTCCACCCGGACAACAAAATTGCTACACCATTTCATTTCAGACCGAACAATAGGGACTTAGCAACAGCCTCTGGTTGAACGGCAACGCCATTCTGGCGTTATATTGCACATGCGCAAATTTAACTGCTACTTTGTGACGTTCTACTTTAACGGTCTACTACGGGAGAACAGCTGATTTGCCGGAGTTGTTTCAACGTGAGACATTAGGTAAATAAATGTTATGGCCTATGACACTGTAATTTGCATCAGTTTATGATTGTCTGATCACAAACGATCTCATTGGGAATCCAGAGAACATCTATATAGGTAATAAAAAATATTTTATTTTACCATGATAGAAAAAAAAAAAAAAGATTGCTTGAATGCACTGTAAGTCGCTTTGGATAAAAGCGTCTGCTAAATGCATTAAAAATAAAAAAGAAAAAGAAATCTACCAGAATTGGTAGGTCACATTTTCTGACACGAAATTCATTTAAGCATTCGTTTTCCTCCATGTAATCAAGGTTTAAAGGCAAGTATTGCTTACATGGTAAATCTAGGTTTTTAGACTTATACATCATACAATATTAAAAACTCCTTTTCTGACAAAAGATTGTCATTTTAAATGACATTGTTTTGTATCTCAATAAGTGAATTAATGCCGCGTTGCGCATAAACGAAGATAAACGAAGTATATTCTTCTTTACGTTTGTTTGTGTGTGTGATTATATATGACACAAATGTTATAATCACACAAATGTTATAATTAGTTTAATAAATAAACATTTATTAAAATAACTGTTTGTGTGATATGCTTGAAGTGTTTTATATCTATGGATTTTATTGTAGCCAAGTAAAGTATTAGCATTAATTTGAGAGGCTTAATTGATTAAATATGTTTTAGGCTACTTGCTGTCGGCTCGGCTGTTTAACGTTAATCGTCATTTTTTTTTTTTAAATGCTTCAAACATTTCCGTTGTTAATAGAGAAGATGCGCAAATCCACTTCATTTTCAGCGTTTATTGGCCCATCTTCTCAGTTAACAACGGCTCTGTGTAGTAACAGCTGCTCTAAGTGAAATCACGCACCTGATGGAATTAACCGCTGATTAGAGAACTGGCTTTACTGACGAGATGCGCATTAACGATCGGCCGATCGTGATCGGAGCACCCCTAATAAATAAATAAAAACACGGGCTCGGGCCGGACTTGGGCTGATAATTCTGATGAGCTTTCGGACATGGGTCGGGCTAGGGCCTGAGCGTCTCATTTGGCCCTCAAATGTAGAGATACGCTCACCTGGAGGGGTGGCGACTGGAGTCGTTGCAGCTCACTTCTGGCCTAGGCAAACCTTGACAGGGAAGTAGCATTTCTGTTTGTGAGTGAGATTAGCAAGACCATGATGAGGAATATATTCTAAGAATATATGGTGGTGAGCGCTAGCTAGCGAGATGTGGTGTCACGGCTCGGAGCCCATTGGTTCTCTTACACCTGTTTGGCTTCATCTAATTACTCAGCCAGAACATATGCTAGCCGGTTGGCCGCTGTGGAATTGGAAGATGTCAACACCGGTGGAGCATGAAATATGGAAAAGATCATGTGTAGCAATGAGACACGAAGGGAATAGGATGTGTAGATGAGAAAGAATGTGTTGTGTGAAACTGAGAGGGACCTTATGTATTTGTTTTTACACTTGATGTACTCAGAAAACCAAAACATTGTGTAAACCAACGCTTGACATCGCTCACATGACTAGTTCAGAAATATTCCACTGTAGCCTCATTATGGTGAAGAGATGTTCCATACACAAAACCAGCGAAAATCAGCAAAAGTCGTCAGTTGGGAGTAAGAGTAATTTAGCAGGGTGGCATGAGCCTATTTCTGAAGCATTCATCATGTTATACCTTCAGTAAATTTCAACATTGTTTTTATTAGGTTTTTTTGTTCTCTTTGTTGTTCAGTGTTTATTTGCACACATAAGAGGGATTTAACGTTTTGTATCTGAGCAAATAGAAATGGAAAAGTGCTTCAGAGTGGAATTAATTAGCGTGCTCTTAAACATGAGCATTCAGCGAGTGTTTTTGTTTGTTGGGTGAGGCTAAACAGCAGTGTGGTGAGGGGGTGGATCACAGGCAGGTTAAAATTACTTGTTATGCTAGAGATCATCATGATAGGATTCCAATTGGTCAGTGCTGACGAACAATCATCATGGCCCATCGGAAAAAAACGCTTCATTCTGGTATGACCTCTTGAATGCTGATAGATATAAGTGTTTGTGCATGTGAATGAGGGAAATTCAGGGCAGCAGTTCAGCTTCATGTAGATGTCTGAATGAAAGACAAAAACATCAGAAAAAAAAAAGAATAAATAAAGCAATTCTTTCAGTGTGTATATTACTGAAGACAACTTATTATAATTCTTGATGAGATTGCATCTCAATGTCAACTGAATAATTTCATGTCTGTTGTTCCATTGTAATTAACATAATCAGTAAAAGAAGTGACATCAATAATAGAAGTGACATGTCTGTAGTGCAGTGGAGAATAAAATGTCTGTTCTGGGTCAGATAAGATCCAGGATGACGTTTGGACCGTTGCTTGCTTAACATCTCTATTTTTGAAGTGTTTGAGGAGCATGATCTTATCATGGATTAACGAGGCGATAGAGCTCCCATGTAGTAAATGGCCATGGCCACATACCAGGAATGGCTTCCAGACCTTCATTTAGAAGATCCTAACATACTTTTCATTTTTAGTGCAGGAAACGAATAGAAATAGATGTTCATCTCTCAATAAGACCCAAAAGTACACTGTCAAACTTTACCTAGAACACCTGAGAATCTACTCAAGTCAAGTCTGCTTTATTGTCAATTCTTCCACATGTACAGTACATACATACAGATAATCGAAATTGCGTTACTCTCAGACCCCCGGTGCACACAGATAACTTAACAATAAAGCCTAAAAATCTAGATCAAAATATAAAATGTAGATACTATACAATAAGGGAATGTTAAAAAAAGACATATAATAAAAATGTAAAATAAAGTTAAATGAAGCAGCGCAATGCAAAAGGCAGATAGAACAACAGTGCAGATAAAAGGTTTTTTAGTGCAAAAACAAAAGCTTATTAAGTCTGATTAAAATGAATAAGGACTCAAGAGCAGTTATTTTATTTAACTAACTGATGAGGTAGTGTAATGACGTCAGTTCCATGGAGAATGAGGTAGTGAGCAGACCAATGCTGCACAAAGTGACTGGTACATGTCATTGTATATTAGTGGGGGGGGGGGGGGGGGGGCAAGTTTGGGAGCGAGTTCAGCTTCCTGACAGCCTGGTAGATGAAGCTGTCCTTCAGTCTGCTGGTCCTGGCCTGGAGACTCCGCAGTCTCCTCCCTGATGGCAGCAGACTGAAGAAGCTGTGTGATGGGTGGGTGGGATCACCTGCGATGCAGAGGGAGGGACGAGAGACACCAATGATCTTTTCAGCTGCTCTCACTATGCGTTTGCAGAGTCTTTCGGCAGGATGCCTTGCAGGTGCCATACCTCACAGTGATGCAGCTCGACAGGATGCTCTCGATGGTCAGTAAACGCAAGTCCTAATGCATCATTTGTATTATCAACATGAATATTAAACTCTCCCATGATTAGCGCCTTATCAACTGCAACCAGAAGGTCTGAGAGGAAATCTGCAAATTATTTTAGGAATTCTGTATATGGCCCTGGTGGTTATTACACAGTAGCCAGAGCAAGAGATACATTAGATTTCTTTTGCATATCTGACAGTGTAACATTAAGCAGAAGTATTTCAAATGAGTTAAACCTGTATCCTGTTTTCTGGGTAACATTGAGAATATCACTATATATTGTTGCAACACCTCCTCGATGACCAGTCTGACGAGGCTCATGTTTATAACAGTAGTTTGGTGGAGTGTACTCATTTAGACCAAAATAATAATTTGATTTTAGCCAGGTTTCAGTCAAGCAGAGTACATCAAAACTATTATCTGTGATCATTTCCTTTACAATAACTCCTTTGGGTGTGAGTGATCTAATATTTATGAGCCCAGACTTTAAAAATTGTTTTTGTTCATTTACTTTACATGTTTCTGGTTTAATAACGATAAGATTTTTTCTAGATCCTACATTAAATTTATATTTTGGCCTCACTATTCGGGGAACAGACACAGTCTTAATAGTTTTTACAGCAAGTACTTTTATCGTTTAAGCGGGTGGAACAAAAGTCATCATAATAGTTATTTGAGAGTTTTCTTACTAGTCACATGGAGCGAAGCGTCCTGGAGATGTTGTCAGAGAGCAGCTCCGCTCCGCCTCTGCTCCCTCTTCAGCGTCTCTGTCTGCCGCAGCGTGGTGTCGTTAACTCGAACGTGAAGAACGACAACTCTGGGGCTCTCGTCGGCCTTCAGGATCGCATGTATCTGCGCAGAAACATCGAGAACACGAGCATCAGGGAAATAATGAGTGTGCACTTTACCTTGGGCTAACATAGCACGGACGTGTCGGACGATGGAGTCTCCGATGATCACAGCATCGCATCCCATCTTGTGGAGGGGAGCGAAGCTGTTCCGGGTGGAGATCTCGAGGACAGGAGGGGGAGAAGTCGTCGCCCAGGGCCTGGTTCACGTCCTCCGCTGTGGATGCACCCAGGGTCTGTGGTGTCCTGGTGCCGGAGTGAAGGACATCTGGGAAGGTCGCGTCCTGGGTGCACCAGGCCTGTGCAGAGAAACACACGGAGTAAACGTGGTGGGACTGTTAACCGCACGCTGTATACTTACCCCAGACTTGTGAGCGTCAGCCCAGGATGATTCAAGCACGGCTCTCCGCTCTCTCAGCTGGGCCTGCCTCACCTCCAGGTCACGAATCTGCTTTTCCACGGCCGAATGCAGCTCGAACGTGTCCTCACCTGCAATCAAAGGTAGACATTCATGTGCCATTAAAGCAAGTAACAGTGAGTACAGCAGTGGTAATGTGTGTGAATTGAGTATTAGCAATGTAAGCGTGTTTAGCAACAACCACAATTGGTGATGCTAAAGTGCTATAAGCTAATAGCGGACCCGGGAGATCAAAATAAAACTACTTATAGCGAGGCCCTCTGATTGTTTATGTTGTAGAATACAATAGAGGATATATTCACACGTTATATAAACGGAAACGATGGTGTATAAAATTTCTTTTTAAGTAAAAAAATAGTTGAAATGCAGTAAAGACGGCAACAACAAACAAGAAGTGACGTATCACATTGATTAATTCATTTGGCTGATGTCAGGATGTTCCAGTAGTTTCGTTTCAATTAATCATCTTTTGGACTGATTGGATTTTGATTCCTGAAAGGAAAGTTGGATTCCTTACAATTTAAGCCCTTTAAAATCATCAGATAGAGGGAGGGATAGTTGGAAAGAAACAATATGTGGTGGCAGTGTCCAGGAATGCTGTGCTGGTTTCTCAAAGACACACCCACTCATTTCCAGTGGTGCAGCTAAGCTCTCACTCCCTGAAGTGGAGACACTTGAAACACTAAGAGTGACAGAAACTACACATAAGCCAGGAGGGCTCCCTCTCTCATGCCTCACCCTGAGGCCATTCCACTGTTCTCCCAGGTCATAGGCCAACCTGCATGGGAGCGCAACGTTACTGTCACAGATAGAGATTAGAGGGGTGATAGTCCATGATCCCTCACACAAAAAAATAAGGAGGATAAAAGTATGTAAGTTAGGATATGCGGGGGGCTATCGTACGTTCTGTGGTGAGCCATAATTGTTTCGCTTCACTTCCAGTCACAGGTGCCACCCAGCAGAACCACAACCATGTAATCCCCCCAAATCCAGCCTCTTCCAAAGAGTGCTAACCAGGAATTTTCTAGCAGGGTCAATGGATTAGATGCAATTCACGGACATGGATTGGCTTGAGAGGCAGAATTATAGGAAGAAGTGATAGAAACGGAGGGAGGGAAAGAAAGAAAGGCAAAGTGAATGAAAGAAGGACACCATTATATTAAAATGAGCATGCCAGGTGGTCCCCGAAAAGTGGACACAGTGTAATCTGAAAAGACTCAGCTTCTCTCACCGCCAATTGGCTCCCGCTTTAAAAAGCAAGAAAATACGAGCGCCAGCGAGGGGGGTGGAGGTAGGGTTTGGAGGTTGCACTGATGTGCTCTATTGAGGTCTCAGTGAAATGTCTGTCAGGCTTGGTTTACCACAATCACAGCAGTGATTAGACTTCTTTTGATGATAGGTTTAGTTTTCTGGCCACTGGAGAGAGAGAAAGGGGAAGAGTAAAAACTGGGGGAGTTGCAGGTGGGATGGGCTGAAGGAAAAGGGAGGGATATCGGGATGCCATATTAATGTCCCACACTGCTAGGGACCTCCTACGTAATTTCCCAGCGGGTCAAAGGGGTCAGATTTGTATTTAGTTAGTGGTAATGATCTCGTTAGGGATCTGAATGGACCACCATCTAAGCCTTTACAGGACAGCGAGCGTGCCTGTCCACTGCCCCTCCCCCAGCCGCCACTGTGTGGGCTTCCACAGCCCCTGAACTGTGATTAATAGACTTCCAGGGCTTAATAACTTGCAAAACAGCATTAAACAAGAGACGGCCAGGGACAATTGGCCCTGGGGAGCCCGGTTAGGCTGCAGAGGCGGTGGGCCGTAAACAGGGATGGCAACAATCGCCAATGCCTGGAATTAACTGAGACGGCAATGGAGAGCACAATACTACAGCTGGCCACTGGCGAGATGCCAAACTCTTTTGCAGCTTCCAGGTGGCCTGATCCCAACCCAGACCGAATCTTTTCAGTTTTGTAAGTGTTAAAAGATAGAGAATCAGGAGGGAGGGAGCAAGCAAATGTGTGAGTGTGTGTGCACGGGGTTGGATGGACAGTGAGAGGAAGCCATTGAGCAGAGACAAGAAAGAGAGTAAAGAGCAGAGAGTGATAAGCAGATAATAGGCAGCACAGTCAATGGAACAAGTAATCCTTGACATGTCAAAGCCCAAATATGAGCGTGCTTTGTTTTTGCAATTCGCTTTGCCCACAACACTAAAAAGTGAAAATGGGCATGGTGACCCATACATACACAAACACACACAAACAACCCCCCCTGATGCCCCACATATTTTCTAGCCCCTGCACTCTCTGTTCCCACCCTTGTGCTCTCTTGTGTAAATACAAATGTGCTCAGCATGGTGGCTTGTTCAGTCCGCCCTCTCTTCATGTAATGTAGCGTTTCCTTTCTTTCGAATGTGGGTGTGCATTTTATGCCAATATATGTCTGTTTTTTTGTACCAAAGTTTCCCTGTACCTCCAAAGTAGCACTTTTGATGAAATAAGGCTACTATGTAAATTATTTGAGTGATTTTGAAAATTTGTTCTGGAAGTCATTTTGAAATCTTAAGTGTTTTACATTGAACATGTATCTGGATATTTTGAATACAGTGAAGTGTAACAATATATATGATTTTAAAAAGTAATAGATGTCAAATAAATAATATAGATGTCAAGATTATACGAAGTTTCCTAAAGAAAACAAGTTCATAAATCTAACATCTGCTTAACATATGCATATGCACATTCTCCTATTGGAGCAATGTTTGTATTGGTTTGATGGATGTGTCTCTTTGTGTAAAGGCACTGTTTGTGCTCCATACTGAGAACATGTGGCCTCTGCAAGCCGGGGCCCAAGGATGGGTGGCAGAGCAGCATTCCTCTCAGAGAAGCTTATAATCAGAGCATCAGTTAAACAGGCCTTCTAAATGGCCATTGGCAGGAAACACATAAATTGTGCAGCATGTGCTCAATTATCACCAATCATGAGACAATTCTGGTAATCTTAGAATTAGAACAGGTAAGAATAATTGTCCCCCAATCAGACATCTACTGCCATATATATATAATGTAATTGTATGTATATGTAATTGTGGTCAGTTTTGTACCAATTTTTAATACGTCCTAATGTCTGAAACCACATTATGTCTTAGTTTTGAAAACCAGGAAATAATCAATGTTTTAGAAATTTCATATTGGTAAATGAATAAGAAATTGTATATAAGAAGCATATAATCATTCTCTATCTCTGGTTCAGTAATTAGATAACCAAATTTGCAATCTTTACCATATTCACCCCTTTGCACGAAAAGTAAAATTGTCATGCTTCCATCAAAGCACTTTGCCAAATCATGCTGGACTAACATAGATCAGTTTTTGTTCTTGCAAGTTCAAGTGTGTGAGAAGGAAATATAAAACCCTAAATAAGAATTATTATTATTATTATTATTATTATTATTATTATTATTATTATTATTATTATTATTATTATTATTATTATTATTTTTCAGTTAAAATGTTGTATCTTCCAGCAGTGTTTTAATTGCATGCAATTAGAATTAATGTAATGTTTAGATTTAATAGGACTTTATAAACCTGCTACTACAAAAGTGAAAACACGGGGAAAGAAACTCCTCCAGCCACTTTTTCAGACGTCTAAAAATGTTTGACATATTCTTTTTGCTGCTCATCAGAGCTGCATATAATTTAAAGATGACTGACAAAAGATATTTAGTCCACTTCTAATCTGTTTTCCCAGCAGACTATGACGCCGTTGTCTCAGCACAAACTGCAATGAGTCCATTTCTATTTTAGAAATATCTGCTCAAACCTTTCATGCAGAAAATACATGAAAATGAAATGCGTTGTGTGTGAAGAGAATGAGCATGTTATTGTTGTTTATCGGCCGAACTAAGAGAGAGTTCAAAAGTGTCTTGAGTGCTTTGCAGCTTTTTACTTGCGTCATCTCGCTCCTCCTCATTCCCTTTTTTTCCCCCCATCCCAGAAAACCTTTTTGTGTCTTCTTTGTGTCTCTTCCTCTCTCTTTTGACCTTTCTCAGTTCCCTCTTCTCAACCTTTCTCTCTGCTTCTCCCAGCTGTCGCTGGCTCTGCCTCTATCGTAGTGTGGGGGTCTGGGAGGGCCGGTACGGGTGGGCTCCTCTGCAGTGCTAAGCCCTGACTCCATGCTTTGCCCTGCCATGAATAATGGATTGAAAAAATACATTTATCTTTTAATAGACAAGGCCTCCCCCTCGGCCCCCTCCGGCTACTCCCACTCTGTTAGGCTGACACTAGAGGCTGAGGTTCACACTCGCCAATTGTGTCCAGTCTGTTTGAAGTCGTCACTTCTTAGTGTCCTAGAGAAGTTTAATCAGGCTTGATTGGATCTGCCAGAGATATACTACTTTCTTTTTTCTGTAATAAATAGGAATTATCAAACATTCGTTATTGTGTGTTTTTTCTTTGTTTTAACGTCTGGACTTTGCAGCCATAATTTGTACTGTATAGTGTAATACATTACAATACATTACATAATATATAGTGCATATATTCTCAAGAGTGTTGAACTCATCAAAAAGCTAACGAGTAATCACTCTGTCCTGAAATTAAGTTGGCATTGTATTTAAGTAAACAATAAAATCGTGTTGTGGCCTCAGTAATGGTTTTCCCATTTGTCATAGGATTGTATGTTCTCAAAAGTGTAAAATCACAACATCTGAAGGGAGGCAAATTTCCTTGAAAAAATTAGGCCACCTAATGCTGAAAAAAAAAAAAAAAAAAAAAAAAATATATATATATATATATATATATATATATATATATATATATATATATATATATATATATATATATATAATAATAATATTCCTCAAATGTTAATGTTTTGTTCTAATGCCGCTGTTACTATTGATTAATAACTTTATTAATAATATTTACTTGTGTTACAATAATAATAATAATAATAATAATAATAATAATAGAATGGTTTTATGCATGGTGAAAACAATATAAGCTAAAATGCTTTAATATAAGTACATTGCCATAAGAGAAATAATAATGAAGAAAGAAGACATGAATTTTTTCATTGTTTTAGAGTATTCAGTTCCATCATAAGATTCCTAGAGATGGGAAGAACCATCATACACCAAGAGGGAGAGAGAGAGACTATTTGCACAGCCAAATGAAGTATTTGCAACACAAACAAAGGAGAGATACTTCAGTGGATCATTTCCCCTCACTCTTAATAAAGTGCCTTTGAATCTCATCTCAACCTGCCTCTCAGACCTCTTTCTGTAATACACCAATAACTCGGCTTACTTTGTTTAAATGGGATGAGGAAGATTTGTGAGTGGAAGAATACATCTCCTCTTTCATCCTCTCATAGATGTATGCCAGTCTAAAGCAAAATAGCTTGAACAGGGCAACATTGTGTGCCTGCTTGCACTATATATATATATATATATATATATATATATATATATATATATATATATATATATATATATATATATATATATATATATATATATATATATATATATAATTTAGCTTTATACTGTGAACATATGGGAGAACGTGTTTCACAGTTCATAATTTCATTGCTTTAATGTCTGGTGTTGGTGACAGTGTTAAAAGCAAACTAACCCAGAATACCTTTAATGCTGTAACACATCTAATCGGAATGTGAATGAATTAATTCTTTATGCTAATTTTGAAATGTTTACATTTATAATGATTATGTTTTGAATGTGAAACAATTAACACAGTATGATACAAAATACCCAGTGTGCCAAAAAAATATTATTTGTTATTCTTTAATA
Organism: Carassius auratus; assembly: GCF_003368295.1. Taxonomy (NCBI): domain Eukaryota; kingdom Metazoa; phylum Chordata; class Actinopteri; order Cypriniformes; family Cyprinidae; genus Carassius; species Carassius auratus. The sequence goes on from NC_039284.1 coordinate 1,466,070, forward strand.
TTGTTTTCCCAAATTCATATTTTTTTCCCTTAGATTGATCTATGCTAATTATGAACACCATGGGATCAGGAGAGGATTCCGAAACACGTCCAGCTACAGTCTGTCTCTGTGCAATATGATATTCCTGAAGATGAGTTCTGCTTTCAAATAATTTTCTTTTTGTCTCAAGGAAAATGCATCTAATTACTAGGCTCTGACTTTTTTTTTTTTTACCTGAAATGTATTTTATAAATTAGTATTTTTTTCCTTAAATGATTGAAATTAAATAAGTTAGTAGGGCAAAGATATAAATATACTGCAGTTGTAACAGGTAATTATGAACATGAGAAATCTCATTCTCTCTCTCTCTCTCTCTCTCTCTCTCTCTCTCTCTCTCTATATATATATATATATATATATATATACAGTATACAAATATGTATATATATATATATATATATATATATATATATATATATATATATATATATATATATATATATATATGTTATGAGCAAATACTATTTCAGTCTCTCTACCTCAAAATATCATGTTTAATATTTGTGAAGTTTACTTGCAATTTCAGAGTGAAAACTGTTTTAAAATATCAGCACGTTTTACTTAAGAGAAATCAGATGGCATGAAATAAAATAAAAAAACTTATATTTATATATATTAAAAAGAATTACTCTTACATATAAATAGAAATATTATTGTCCTCAAATCAATCTTTCACTGAGCTATAGTCTGTATAACTACCATCTTTATTTCCACACTCGCGCTCAAATAAACGGCATCGTATAAACCCTAATTACCCCACTTTTTCTGGCCGTCCCTCCAGAAGGAAGAACTGCACACTGGCCATGGCCTCCTCAGCACTGCATTCTGAGGTTCGAGGAGCAGAAGAGACAAGGAGAGGAGACTGAAAGCCTCATTTATCATCACTTGTGTGGGCAGTGTTGCCAAGGCAACACTCAGGCTGGCAAATGCCACTGCGTGGAATACTAATGAGGCACTTGGCAGAGCTGCTGGCGGCTGCACAGAGCTACGGCGCACGGAGGACACTGCTGTCACTCTGCTCCAGGAACCCTTACAGCTGAGGTAAACAGTCAAAAGGGAAATCAATTAAGGGCCTTCCACAGGGCTTGGCAAGTGTGCTAATCTGCAAAACCATGTTTAAAATAACGCTCCAATCTGCCTGCAGTACCCTCCAACTTCTGGCTCGAATAAACCAGAGGAAAAACAAAAACAAACATGCGAGAAAGAACAAGGAAGTTCAACTTCAGTCAGCTCTAGCAGCATACAGTATCAGATATTGTGATTTACCTCGGACCATGAGTTTATGCATTACTAACTTGTAAAACATCAGTGCTGAATAGCTGTAATACCCTATGCTGAATCCTCAACCTGTTCCATTTAATCTAGCAATAACTTACAAATAAATGAATTATAATGCGTTAATAAGTCCAGGACAATTAATAATACAATTATAAAATTATTCTTAAAGCTATACATTTTAGCAAATGTAACACATTTAACACAAAAGGGCATAATAAAGCTGCTCTTAGGGTGTTCCCCAAATATAAAATATTATCTTTTAATTAGTTAATGCAATAATTAATTATAAAACAATGGAACAATATCCCATGTAATCAAAAGATGAGATTAAACTAGTTGAGCGCCATTCATATGTATTTAAGCAATAACTACAGCATTGTTGATTAACACTTTACAATAAGGTCCATTAGTTGAAATTAGTTCTGTAATGCATTAAGTAACAATGGGGAATTAAATTATTAATCTTTGTTAATTAACTGTTAAAACAACAACAACACTTTGCTGTTTGTTCATGATCATCATTAAATAATACTAACATATATTAACCTCTGATTTTAATAATGTGTTAGTGAATGTTTAAATTAACATTAAGATTCAGAAGTATTGTTAGTTCATGTTAACTAATGTAGTTAACTAATGTTAGCAAATGAAACCGTACTATAACGTGTTTTATTTATTTTTTTATAAACACACACACACACACACACACACACACACACACACACACACAAATATACCATTATTGAATTTTAAACATACTTATTAATAGCCTTTAAATACTTTCCCTATACATTCTATTGCTTTCTCGTAGCATGGGCTACAGTATGATGCCTGGTAAAGAAGCAAACTGCAGGTACAGTAAATATAGGCACTAAAACCTTCAGTCAACATTTCTATCTTAACGGTACTGCTCATTTCCACCTGACAGATTAGTATGGTATCTCCACTCTCATCTCTCTTTTCCTACAAGAAATGGTGCAAGGGATAAATTAAGCTGGAGCATGTCTTTTCTCTTCTCTCTGCGCTACTTTATTGATTCAGGTACTTTGATTGAGCATGTCCTAATCAATTCTTCAGCGGTGAGACGTGGGCAAAATCATTTCCCCGACAAACCCCTTCAAATGACTTGTCATTAATTTGCCTCTTTACTGGCACTTGTTTGCTCAGAAAACGAGATGCGTTTGCCTTTCTCTGTCTATTAGCAGGGGTTGTGGTCTTTTGGGGATTTTCATGGGCTACTAAGTGTCAGGGAGGGCACAAGGAAGGATTGGATACACCATGTCTGCTCATCCTTACCAAGTCACTTATTAGTGCTAATTGGGTGGGACAGTTCAAACAAGCTCAGCAAAGTGGGGTGTCAAACAAGCGTGACATGGGTGTGAACAGGCAGACAGCGGTGGTGTTGGTGCTGTATGGTGGTGGGGTTTATGCTCCTTACCGCTCTGGTCAAACCACCATGCTTTCTCCTGCCAGCCTCCAAAGTGCTGTTGAGGTTCCAAGCCTGGCATATAAAGGTTATTTATTGGCATCATTAGTTCCACACAGAACCTTTAAGGTCCATGGAAACTTTCAATTGCACAAAAGGTTAATTTACAGTGGAAAAGGGTTCTTCAGAGGTTCTTGGGGGAACCAAAAACGTTCTTCTATGGCATCGCCTTCTGGAAAATAATTTTTTAAGAGTATATATAAATTCCCCTACCTCAGTCTCTTGTAAACTGGGAGTCTTTTTCCAGCTCTTCCTGAGCAAGCAAGCACACAGGCACATAGGAAAAATAATATGGCCACCCATTACACTTAATACATCGACAGCTGATAGAAGAAAGCTCACGGGGTCTCAACACCCTTGGCCCTGGGAACCTTAAGCTAATAAAAAATCACACCATCTCTCTGTCAACATCGAGACCCTTTCTCCCCTGTAGTACTGTATAGGATGCGTTTTGGCTAAAAGATGCTAATTTCCAGGGATTATTTACCTCCATAATAGCTGCAATTATATTCCATGCTAACCGATTTAAAGTATAAGCACCAATTAGTAACTGGTCATTATCTTGAGCATTTGAAACTCGCAGTGAAGTAATAGGCTGACATTTCCTAGCCTGTGCAGGGGGATTGCTGTATAATTAGAGCCTGTTTACCTTCAGTCTTCAGAAGATGATATAAAATCATGGCTCTGTCATTCTGCATGATGCCAAGAGCAAAAATCCTTCTGAAATCATGAAGGATAACTTGTCAAATAAGGTAAAGTGGAGTCTAAATTCTTTCAGTAGATTGTTTTAATGAGCCCTGCATTCTCTTCTGTTAAAGCAGGATAATTAGCATTAATTACACACAATACATAGCAAGACTAGCACAAAGACAAAATCAAAATTGACGTTTTATCACATTCCTTACAGTTTTTTTTTGTGCCTATGGTTCAGTGAAGAACCTTAAATATCTATATAACCTTTGCACTGCTCAGTAGGTTCTTCATAGAGGTAAACGGTTCCTTTGATTATTAATATGTTCTTCACACTAAGATTTTAAGAACTGTTCGCTGAAAGTTTCTTAGGGAACCCAGAATGGAAAAAAATAAAATAAAATAATGGTTCCAAAATAGAAATTAACTTTTAATTTTTAGTTTTAATTAATCTAGCTTTTGATTTTTGTTATTACACTTCTCAAACATTTAGTAAATCAGTGTGATTATTATATATACTTTTTTTTCATTTTTAAAAGAAAATAATTTTTCTTAACTTCCCACGGAAACTAAGAGCTGTTCTGCATTTTACTGCCGTCTACGGCATTCACCGCAGTATTGTGGTGGAGAGCCTCAGGCTCCCAATAAATCAAGACAATACATTTGGGTCTGGATAATGGATGTTTAACAAAACCCCCTCATTTCAAACAGTTTGACCCCATGTCCCAAAACACAATGTGAAAACTCCCTCTGGATTACCACTGACCCCAGGGGCCACACATGCCACACCAGCACTAATAGAAGTGACTACTGCTGTCGTGGAGCAGTGGCTCTGGGAGGACGCTCAGAGGGAAGAGCACCTAGTATGCATGAGCAAGATTTGTATGCATGTGTGTGTGTGCAAGAGAGAAACATGACAGTGGGTTGGGACAGGTCCCTATAAAGATTTCTTAATAGGTCGTCATTGACACCCACTAAAGCTGCGCTGCGTCTGGGTGCTTTTTAATTAGGCTTTGTGTTCCTGCTGCTGGACTGCCCACATGAATGAGAGGACATATTTACAGTGTCATCAGTGTCTTCGCTTACGCTCTCTTTTTTTACGGCGTGCCTGCTCATATATATCTAACCTGCAATCCGACAAATTCATCCTTCAGCAGACATCCTGCTGCACATCTCTCACCCTTGAGATTAAATTGCCTTTCATATTCCAAGATCAAAACTTTATATATATTAAATTATTTTACTTAAAAACAAGTCTATTCTGTTAGAAGTGGCCCCATTGAGAACGTAAATACACCCATCAAAGGTGGGAGAGGAGAAGCTCGTTTTCATAAGCGGAAAGATGCAGATTGAGGTGGGAGCAGTCAGACAGGAATGCAGATTTTATTTTCTTAGTAACTGACCTTGATCTGACAATCAGGGGGGTCAAAGACTCTTCAGTCATCATTGTAGCACCCAATAGAATGATAATGAATTGCCATGCTGAATATTAAAATGAGGCTTTTCAGCACCGCTGTCTAAACGGTTTCTACACGTAGAGTATCTCTGGCTGGAAGATGAGAGAGATCCGGTTGTAAAACCAGGCTGAGCGAGGGAGGTTGGAGCCGTTCCACTCTGTTCCTGCAGGGTGGGTATTTTCCTCCTTTTTTCTCGCTCCCACCTCCATGGCGCTATGTGAATGAAAGAGGTGGTAAATCAAAATTTCTCTCAAATGAGGGCTGCGTGACATTGTGCTGTTTTGGGGAGCACAATGGGTCCTTTAAGGGCCAGGCGAGAGCCAAGCCGTTTCCGCTGGCCCAGACACGTTTGAGTATTTATCTGTGGTTTTGTTTTGTGGACAGCTGCAGGCCTTGTTTGTCTTGGCCTGTTTTTGATCGCTTAGCACGCTTAAAGAGGCCACGAGTCACAATTGTTTCAAAACAGAGTCTGGCATTGTAAGTGCTGGGACTGCTGTAGTGGTTGCTATCTCCAAAATCCAAACAGAAAGTGTAAAAGGAACAAATGTGATTTTGAAAGGAGAGCGAGAAAAATAAGAGATTATTTCAGCGTCCCAGCCAAAAACCAAGACACATTTTTTGTCCCAAGAATTTTACCAAAAGAACACAAATGTACAAGGTCATGGTACACGTATATTCTCACAATTTGTCCATGCTGAATTTAGCTGTGTAAAATGCACAACAATAATGTTTTTCAAAAAAAGTATTATTATTTAAAATGTTGTTATATAATAATGGATCTCGGTAATTGCATACATTTTCAGAAAGGTTTCTTCATTCATAGTGGTGATTTCATAAGTGTGTAGTTCAAGAGCTCTTAACCCTCATTCTCCAAAAATAACAGCAAGCCTGTAAGAGCCGAATATTACCATTATTACAGTAATAGTATTAATATAATATTAACAATACTATTCAATGATATTATAATAACAGTATTTTCATTAATATAAATTTTGTAACTATTTTGGTTACCTTATTAAAATTAAAAGATAGAAATTAATCAGTACTTGAAAATATATGTTTAGTGGAAGCTAAACATAATTGCAATATATTTAAATGATCTAAGTAAAAATGATAAAATTATAAAAATAATTAAATATAAAGTGAGCAAATGCATGAATGTTTAATTGCAATTATATGTAAATGATCTAAAAGTCATAAAAATAATCAATGTAAATAATTGTTTTAATTAATAATAATTAATAATTAAAATGTATTAATAATATTATAAAAACTCTGAAGCAATTAAATGTTCATTTCTGCAATAATAAAGAAAAACTCTAAACAACTTAAATTTTGCTCACATAAGATCACATCTGCCTCCATATCTGTGCAAAGACATCCAGTGATCTGCTATTTTTCAACACCTCTAGTAAGAGTGCTTTCATTCAGCGGTTCAGACAGTAAGCTCTGATGATATACACTATCAGACAGTGAGAGAGACAGAGCCAGAGTATGGGAGACAGAAAGCTGTCTGGCTTGTTGAACTCTACAGACCTGGTGCAAGCATCTTAGCGCTGAGCTATCTGCCTTTGTGACAAATTTTACATGGTCGCAGCTGGGATGAAAAAAAATAAAAAATTAATGTAGAGAAATATATCAGCGGACAACATCTGCAGATGGTGATTAGCATTAGGAAATTGCCTCCTTGAATGAAATTGGAATGTCGACTGTCAATTTCCTTTTATGCTTGCGACTCCTTTTCTGGGAAGCTAGAGGGCACTGCTTTGTCCTTAATTGGTGACAATTTAGATAAAGAAAAAATCCCCCCAACAACCCCCCCCCCCCACACACACACAGATGTATTATAAGAACACAAAAAAGGACACTATTAATTGTGTTGACTAGGAAGGCCTTTATTTGTGATTTGCGTAACTTTCTTCTTTCTCTCTTCTGTTTGGAGGTTTCTTCTTTTTCTGGGTGTTATCAAGATGTTTGGCTCTAATTTTACACTGAGTGCGAAGCGGCTGCTTTGTAAGGCAGTATTATCTTCAGTCTTCAGCTCTGGGTATGTCTCTCTCTTCCAGCTGATGAGGCACAGCTTAATTGGGCCTGTGCTTTAAAGTCTGTATGGGCTCTCCACAGCTCACAGAGCTGCATTCATGCTCTGCCCATTTACCTCGAGTGTGTGCTAGATGAAGATATTTTATTTACATTTATAATCCAAATCAAAAGCCACACAACACTGGGGATTGCATTTATCTTTATATTTTAGGCAATAATAATAATAATAATAATAATAATAATAATAATAATAATAATAATAATAATAATAGTAATGGAGCATCTGGCTAATAAAAGTTGATAAAAGATTCAACTGTATGTCCTGGTAGTAATATAAATTAAAATCAATATAATATAATATAATATAATATAATATAATATAATATAATATAATATAATATAATATAATATAATATAATATAATATAATTTGTTATTATTATTTTATTATTTATTTAATTTTTCAATTAAATTTAACTTTGTTAAAAATTTATATGCATTAAATTAAAAATCATTATAAGTATGCAAAAACATTATTATGGTATTTATATAATAATATACATTTATATACTATATAATGGGCTTAAACGATATATAACAAGGCTCTTAATTCAACAAAGTGCCGCTGGACTGTAAAAGGGAGAAAGCTGAGAATGAAATATTAATTTCAATATTGATTTTAAAAAATTATGACAAATAATGCCTTTAAATCTGTAACAGTTATTTAAAGCGTTCACTAACATGAACTATGAGCAATATTTATATTTTTTAAAACATTAATAAACCTTTGTTAATATTAGTTAACAAAATTACAATTGTTTATTTTTTGTTCATGTTAGTTCACAGTGCATTTACAAATGTTAACAGACACAACATCTGATTTAAAAAAAAAATGCATTAGTAAATGTAGAAATTAACATTAACTAAGATAAAAATTTGCTGTAAAAGTATTGTTTATTAATAGGTAATCTAAACCAATGAAAAGTATTACCAAAAATGTTATAATATACTCTTTAATTAATAAAAAATATTAATATTTTTTGAGTAAAGCACCTAAATTAAGATTTTGTAACTTTTTGTTACATAGTATTTATTTCTACAAATAACTGAAATAATACCATTGTCAATGTTAATAATAACAAAATTACACTGACGAATAAATACCTATATAATGTATTGTCTGCATGTATAAAAAATAAAATAAAATAAAAACATTAAAGAAATCCATAATTAAAATTTGAGTTACAGACGTCAATGCATGAGCACGGTATAATGATTCTCTGCCAGTGGAATATTTGTGCCGTTCCCAAGACCTTCCAAGTGCTAATGGAAGACTACAAACAATGCAATAACAGCTCTCTGTTTTGTACAGGCAGGATTTACAGGGTGCCCAGATGTGCCACAATAAGGTTTTAACGCTGGAGCTGTAGATAAGGGTAGAGGCTTCTGTTAGCACACACACCAAAATACTCTAGCAATTAGCATGGCTGTTAAACCCTAGTACAGCCATTAACCAGGCAAAGATGACGTGTGTGAGACAGTGGAGAGTCTGTTCCTGCTTCCCAAACTCTTGAAGTATATTTGGATTTCTTTTTATGTCCATATGTGCATGGATATGGAGTGTCTCAGAATGCAGCGATAGCACGGCACTCCTGAAGTGATGAAGACTCTCCTTCTCCTCTTGTTAGCCAGTGTGGCTCAGCGATGCTGCACACAGGCATAAATGAGGCAGCTATCAGCCACTGCCTCAACGGTCGACCTTATCTCATTAGGTTCCACATCAAAGTTAATCAGAGATGGGCATGGTAATTGGTGGAGGAGACAATGCCACAGATCAGGGTGGGGGTGGGGGGTCTCTAAAATGTGTGTCATCTTGAAACATTGGCAGGGCTTGCAACAGAAGATAGGCAACGGCAGAAGACAGACTGGGAAGAGGGTGAATGAGCAAGCGAGCGAGAGAAAGAGGGGGTAGGGGAGAAACGAGGGAAAGGAGTAACGGCACAGGCATAACAAGCAAGCTGCTCAGAATTAATGAGCTTAGCCAATAAGAAAAGAATAACCAATCAGTGTGTGTTGGCCAAATATAATTTAGGAATAATTGCTTGATTGCTTTTCTATCGTGGGCTGATTTGACCACACACAAGAACTGAGAATTAAGATGTCAAGACAAGAATTAATTTGGCATGCGAGGGCACATAAATTCTTTCTCTCCTCTTTCCCACCCGGCATCGCTGGGAGATGTTAGCGGAGTTGTCTCCCGCTAATGATGAAAACACAGAGCTAGATTGCACATTCATTTTGTGACTCCATTATCCTTAAGGAGTCACTTCGCTAATGCTACAGATGCCCCGATATCATGGAAAACAGTGTGTATGCTAACACATTTAATTGCTGTTTTTGCATATTCCACTCCTAGCAAGCCCTGGCTGATTGTGCAGTTTGTTTCTGTACTGATTTCAGCTTTTTTTTTCATAAGACACACAGGATGTAATTGTGATGTCTGACGGACCCCTCCCCTCTACAACAGCACTCATTTTCGAAGCGCTCACTTTTCTCAGTGGATTGCTAATGTACGACGGCTTGAGAGAGGACTTTTTATTACTTGCTACCTGCTTTGAGAAATGAGGCACAAACTCTCTTGACAATCTCCTAGGAAAAGAGTGTTGCGGAATTGCTTTGTCTTGTCTTAGAGAGGCTGTGGTCATGGGGAGACTCACCATTTTAACAGTCCAAGAGTGGCCTCGGCAGTCCCAGCCTACATCGCAGACACTCTCCACTCACCACTGACCAGCATAACGGAATTGCTTTATTTTGACTGCGGCAGAGCATGACCAGTGTGCAGTTACTTGTTAAATAAAAAAAGGAGGATATAATAACCACTATATCGAATGCAAGACTGGGTTTGACATTAGCCTGATCAGTTGGATTGAGTTTGAGCAGCCCCAGTTCAGTTTATATTTAAATAGACACCATGTCCAAATAGGGGAATGTGCATATGAATATAGTCATATATTTGCTCCCACATGTGTCTCCAACTTAGTTCCAATTAGGCTGAAAACAGCGCTGCTGTGGCCGAGCCAGCACACACTGCCTGACTTATCACTGCACTGCAGGTTCCACGGCTATGTGTTTATTCATTTAATTTGCATGTGTGTGTGTGTGTGTGTGTGTGTGTGTGTGTGTTGACATCAGTGGTGGGCCGACTTAAAGGGGAATAAATAAGGGGATGAGGTTTGTCAGGTGGGTATAATGACTGCCCTTGGTGTCCCTGCAGCTTCCACTCGCAAAGTCGTGTTCAGCACATACCTTGCCGTCAGTGCACTGCACACCATTTAGGGACACAGGGCACAAGGTACCTCGAGACCGAACGGAGTGAGGACTAATTGAGTCACAACCGATGACTCTATCTCTACACATCAAGGAATTTCCCAGTGTTGGATTATTTCACTGGGGGATTAAAGCTCATTTTCGGTTGTTCGGCATTAACCTATTAGGAAGACTCATCTGCATTGCTAATGCGGGCAGGGGACAGCTGTCACAGGCGAGGGAAAAACATGATCGCGGAATCCTTGAGTGAGTGATCCCGGCGCCGATTAGCTGCAGTGAACTTCGCTGAGCCCAAGTGATAAGACAGGCAGAAATTCCCAGTAGCAAGTTGCCAGTAGCTCTGAAATGATCAGACTGTAGGCAAAGGCAAAATTGTGCCTTGCGGCGCCTGGGCTTCAATCCGGGGACTACCCAGATTGACGTTATTTAAAGCTATGGAAATGTAGCCTGCCTGCCTATCAGTCCCAGGGTAAAATAAGATTTTCTCCCCTTCGTGCTCCGTTTATGTACATTTTCATTATCCTGCCAGTCTCGAAAAAGCAATTTGAGAATCATTTAAGAATGTTATGATCTAATTCGGATAACAGAAATAAACAAACCTCTGTAGCTCAAGGAAGGATGCCAGTTACAGGACATTTATGGGTCTAAGGTAAGAAACATACAGTATGCAACAAGAGTTAGATACGTGCATCGATTCATTGCCATTACGGCTATAGCATATACATTTTCAACACTATGCTTCACCACCAAAATATGTGACATTATCAACTTGTGATCATCTTAAAATATTTTATTATATTTAAATTAATTATATAAACTTAGCATATTTAGAAATATTACTATAAATAATAAATGTATAATATAAAATAAATATATAAGAATAGTATAATATATAATAGTATAGGAACCACTATATGAAGTCCGACAAAAGCAGGTGCAACAATTTATTTAAAAAATAATAATAAAATAACTTTAGTTTAAGTTTAAATGAAAAGTACATTTAACCTTTAAATTAGTCTTGGATAAGGTGATGTACAAACAAAATGAATTAGGCACTGGAATGATATTTGGATGGGGCAGGATAAAAGTTAGAATAATGTGTCCTTTTGAAAGTACGTAGGTGAGTGATGATGATTTGTTATTTGAGGAAAGCCCATTGGCACTAACAGCTCAAATGCAGACATTACACAACAATGTATTTGTAAGGTGGAAATTGTACACATGATATTGTACCACAATTATAGAAAATGTTCTAAATGTAACAAACTTCGCTATTTTTGAATGACAAAAAACATCATATATTTAATATGCTGCTGTCATATTCATATGCAACATGTGAAGTCATATTTTCCACAGGAGGTAGTCTCAAGAGGCCCACTGAAACCAACACAAACATCGCTCTGTGCCAGCCCCAGTACATTTACAGCTCTGCGGGTCAGAATGTAGTGGGCCTGCTTGGTTTCTCTGACATTGGACATTTGCCAAATTCAGTGGCAACTGTTGGAAAAGCAATGAAATATGCAGATTCTGTACACTCTCATCTGTATGCAAATTGGTCTTATTGTTGTCTCAATAGCAGGTTGGTGTAAATATAACTTTGGGCCTCTAAAATACAGATCAACACAGTCAGTACTTTAACATTGAAAACAACTGATTTGTTTTGATTTGGATAGCTGAAGTGAATACAGAAATGTCTTACAATATTATATATAGATCCTCCCTGCCTTATTCTGCATGACTGTATTTTAAATCCCTTAATCTTATCCCATATCTAAACTTCCCAACTACCTTATTAATTATTAATAAGCAGTAATTAGTAGTTTATTGTGGCAAAAGTTGAAGTTAATAGTAAGAAGTGTGACCAAATAATCAATTGCATATTCAATGATAAACCTGCATCTTGCACCGTATACACTGTGGAGACAGGCTCTAGTTGGGCCAAACTTAATCAATGTTGGTGTTGAGAAGAGAATCCTTTGGCCCACGCTGTTTGACTTAAGCGCCCTATTTGTGCTTTCTCTGGTCCAACTGCCTTTGTGTGCATTGTAATGAGTGTTACCATAATCCTGGGATTTTCCCTTGGCTTGACCTCAGGCAATGCCTTCTCTCTGCCCCTCCACGCCAGGACACCAGGAGTTTACCCCAAACATTATGGCTGGACGAAACACAACAATGACATGTCCCCCAAGAGATGCATCCATTTTCAGTTTGTGTGCAGCTTTCCCTGATAGACCTGCAAACCCATTTTAATCCTATTAGAGCTGCCCAACAAAGGGTGAAGCTGCAGCAGGCAGGGTAAGACAGAGCTCTCCTGATATCTGCCAATGGGACAGTGAAGCTCCCCCACCAATTCTCATATATTAGAGAGGCGGACAGAGGGACAAAAGAAAAAAAAAAGAGGCAATAACAGGACCCATTGTATAAAAAACTCAAAAAAAAAATTGACAACCAATTACCAAGCATCTACAAAGTCATCTCATTAGACATCCAGCTCCAGCTCCAACGGATATGTTATTGAAGGATCGGGTGATAAATTTCTTTCCGGTCGAGGCACAGGAAGTGCTTCTGTGGTGCCTTGTCAGCATTAGTACCTTAGGGTCATCTCACAAAAGAATGGATAGGCTGGGAGGCCTCAATGTGCTTTTGTTTTGCTCTCCGATTATGGGACATGCGGTGGCCAAGTGTGCTGGTGGTCCGTCCTGTTGCCCCATCACCAGTGTCTAAGCTTAAAGTCTCCCATTGTGATGAACAAGAAGGAGGGGTTACAGGGTCTATACAGACAGAAAGTCTTCTTTAGCCAAACAGGGCAGGATATGACTCCTTAAGAGCCAAGGGGGTGTGAATGGACAATGCCACGACAGAAGAAAAGTGGCTCTATGCTGGGAACACTGGGTTAACACACTTCTACAGTGGTGAGCTGCATGCATGATGCTCATAGGTATTGTGAAATTGATCTCATGTAGACAGTCAAGCACAGTTCAGTAATACATTCCTTCACATATCTCAATAAAACCTATAAATTAAAGAGACATGTCAGAAACATGTTTAGGAGATGACTCGGAAATGGGATGTGAACACCAGGCATCATAATATGCACAATAGCTAACTGCGACACCATGGCCCCAGTAAAAAAAATATATATAAAAAAAAAAATAAAATAAAAAAAAAAACAACAACACTTTAAGATCCATTAGCTTATTAACAACACTAGCAAAATGATCCCTGTATTGTTCTTACATTTTGGTAAGGAAACCACCAAACTTTTTTTTTTTATATCATAAGCTATGTCCCAAAGCTACCATTATTCAAACATCAACAGTCAATAACCCCCCCCCCCCTCCTTTTTTTTTTTTTAACAAGTTCAGAAACACTATCCCTTCCAATTACAAAAGTGGTTTGGGATGGAGAGTTTGGATGACTGACAGCTCTTTTAAGGCTGTTGTGTGTTTAAATCTGCTTTGTTTTCCCCAGAGGCTTCCAGTAGAAGTCTGAGATAATACACACAGTGCTATACATTTATGTATAGACCTGACATTTTCAATAATGAGTTCACACCATAACAGACAATACATTCAAATGCTCTCTGCTGAGGTGTGTGACAAGAACCAGGAGGAAAAGAAAAGCACAGAAGATGCAAAATAAACTAACAAAGGAAAATCATAGATGAGGCAATCTCATCTAACAAGCCCCTATACAGAATACATAAAAATCAAATCTTTATACAATTATTCATTACAGAAAAAGATTATGCTATTTATCTAAAGGTAAATCTAATAGGTTATCTATTTTTGCCATTTAAAAATAATTTCTTATTTTAATACAAATGTGATATTTAGATCTTTTTATTTCTTTAATGCTACGTATGGTTTGTTCGCTGCAAATAAGCACACCATAAGTAAATATGTGCTCTTGTTCAAGGTAACTGAAATGGAAAATGCAAATGATGAGAGTCAGGTTCATTGACTTTAGCCTGATGAAAAACTTGCTTAATAAAGTGCTAGCTAGTAGGGAGCTAGTTTTGAATCTTCAAAACTGACAGGTAATATTGACTCTGACCTGCTGGTTGGACTTACGCGATGAGCACTTATCTGTTTGCACTGTAGTCACTCTGTATCTTGTGCTCCACTGTGAGTGTTCTTTCCCTCCTGTTTAAGTCCAGTGGTAATTCCACACACAATGGACACAAAGCGGTGAAGAGAGGCATGGGCTCACCCAACACATGCCCCACACATAATTGCCTCCTTTTGCGGCGTGGTATCCTTGTACATCCCTGACACAAAACAAGTGCCCCACGCTTGGAGCTGTTCATTACAGTTATGTTTGCAGTTGAAGGAAGCAAACATATATACACGTAATCAGAGAATACAATCTGAGCCAGCAATCTGTTCAGTACGTTGGTTGCTAATAGCTGGTTTATTGTACCGTATATATAGTGGGAAAGGAGCAAGAAGAAGCACTGTTACAATACATCAGCTGTTATTTTCCACAGTGCCGAGTTTGCTGGCAAGTGCACTGCAGCGGGTCAGAGAGTGTACTTGACAGAAAATATGCATACTGAGTGGCTACTTGTGCTGCTTTTCATTTGCATTGTGTATTGATTTTTTGGGGGGGCCCATTTAATCTAATATTATGTGTGGGTCTCACAGCGTTTTCAGCCCTGTCTGAGAGGAATGCTTATATAGGGGGCTCAGTGATAATTGCTGCAGTCGAGGTAAACCAAGGTAGATTTCAGCTAATACGCCCACACTGAAACACATCTCTCTCTCTCTGTCCCCATCTCTCCAGTCTGTTATTTTGCTCTAAGTTACAGTCAAACACATCACATTATACTTTATGCATGAGCACAAAGAAAAAACGTTTTCCAAAAGCAGTGACTAGGCAGATGGAATGAAGCATAAATGAACAAATAACGCTAAATCCAGTACAAAGGAAATAAAGTTTTCTTCACTGTGAAATATAATTAACCTTTCATGGGTGTTAGTTGGGTCTTTCGCACACTTCACAATAGAGGAAATATGAAAGGCCTTTTAAAAGGTGACATTTCTAATTTCTGTGAGATTACTTATGTTGTCACAGTGTCCACATTCGGTGCTCTATGGCTGTATGGAGCACTCCCATCTTGCCGGACTGCATAGGATATTACTCTGAAATGTCAGTACCTGAAGGCAAAATCAAATCCACAGCTCTCAGGGGATCTTGATGAATGTCATTTTTGTTCCACCCTCACCCTTGCGAAAATGTTTCCATCTCTAATAAAATGATAACCACATGACCCTGATATTTGATGGTTATCGTACAACATGCATGTAAAAAATAATTGAGAAATGCCTCCAAAACATACAAATACCGTTGTCGCTCATTGTCGCTTTTCCTTGTCTCCTGATAGAGCCAGATTAAGCTGTCTGTGACTGTGAGACGCTAAGCTGTTGTTTGATCTTCAAATGAAGAGTAATGAGCCAAATAACAGTACCACACATCTCAGTTCCTCCAGGACAACATTTCAGTTCATGCCTGCATATAGATGTGCAAAGCTGGCCAATGGAGGATTCAGGTGCCTCTTCCTCTCTCATCATTCATCTAAGTCTCTCCTCCCTGAAGTTGTGACTGTTGCAGTCTCCAAAAGGGCCTTCATTTCCAGGCTTTTTTATATTGTGCACAAGTAACGGACATGCACAAACATTAATGAGTTTAGCGAAGAAGCAGCAAGGAATATTAATTAGACATGCCAATGGGCTCAAGTCTTACAACTGCACCAACAGAAGGCCCCTCACGGTTGAGAGACAGATGTCAGAACAGGATATCATAGGCAGCAGCTTTATCAAGAGACTTCATCAAAGCAGAAGTTTAATATAGGAATGTATTACAGAGAGCAAATTGTGTAGAAAACAGAATTCAATGTATGGCTGGGTAAAGAAGGCAACTTCTTTAACATGAAAACATGGAATGTTAATGATTGCTTTTGAGGTCGACAGGAACGATTCTGCAAAAAAAGAGTGTCTGAAACATGTGCGTTTGTGACACATGATTGTTATGATCATCAATGAGCACCTCTCAGTGCTCTGTTTTAACCTCTATTAGGCAGGACTACAAGGCTGCTAGCTTGCTGGCATTTGGTAAGTGTCACGGTGACAGCACTTGGTGGCAGAATGCTGGGCTGTCTGCGGCAAGCTTTATCACCAGGCTTTTCTCCTGCACAGAGTGTGGACTAATAAGCCTAGAAATTACAATTGCCTACATGCTGAATCCCCGATAGCTGCAAATAATGATATCAGTGCCCAGCTAATCTCCTCTGCTCGCCGCTTGGCATCAACCTATTGAGTTACCTGTCATACTCATGTCTGATGAGGTGAACTTAATCTCACCGTCCGTAATGACAATAGAAGCCATTTGAATGTTAAGAATGATATTTGTCAAAGTTACCTGTCTTTTATTGTCGTTCAACATTTCTTTCAGACAGTGTAATTGAAATGCCCTGTCAAAATGCATGAATCCCTAGACTTAGTTAAGACAGATTCCGATATGAGTCCTATTTCAATTTTATTCTCTATTCATGATTTCAAAAGACTGGATTGAGCTAGACAAGTTTTCATCATTTCGATCAACTATGAAATGCAAGCATTTAGATAGAGCTTGCGATTATTTTTGCTGATCTCTATAAAATCACGATAAAGTTTTTGATGAGGACATGTTTTTCATCACATGCCAGTACATTTTTACAGCTTTTCTGTGCTGCAATGGGCATTGATAAATCAAAGCTGTGTTCTGTGTAATTTAAGCGTTCTAATGTCCAGAAACATTATTTTAATGATACTGCATTCAGTCAATCTAAAGCACCAAAAAGCCTGCTCACTAATAGGTGAATTGCGGAAATCAGGTAGAGAAAATGTACATGTGCTTGTGTAGGTGGCACCTTACTCAAACCTCACATGGTCACCAATCGTCTAATGCTCCTTTTGTACCAATCTATTTATGAGCACATCCAATTTACAGTGACATCAGCCAAAGCCCAACAGCAACTTCCATTATGACCAATCTGAAGAAAAGAACTAGTTCGAGCACTTGGAGATATGAAGCAAAGATATGAAGCAAACAGAGGTCACTCCAGGTATGTGCCAGTGGCCTCTCTCTCCTATATTATTCAGTCCTATCAGGAGAGCCGAGCAGAGATAAACTGACCTAAGAGACACAAACAGAAGTACACTGAGAGTTAAACTAAATGTTCTGGAGAGTGCTGAAAGAGGTGCCTGTCTATTCACTAACCAGCTCTCTATTAACAACTGTATCTGAACCACTTACAGTAACTATGTTCTGTGCCTCTTTAACAATTTAAGCTTTTTAAAAATGTCTTCTGTCATTTTGTACAGGTGAAAGATTAAAAGAGAGATGGAAAAAAAAAAAAAGATGAACCCCAATGTACTGCGGGAATGACACCCCCTGTGTCTGAAGCTGAAACAAAAGAGCAGGGTTTCCCATACATTGATTTATTTGTGGCAGCCAGCACAATATCAACACTGACCACCACAAATAGCTTTTCCAAAAGGATTTGAGTTCATTGAATCAACATGAGCTCTACACGTTTCAAAAAAAAAAAAGGTGTTGCAGGAGTTTTTATATGAATGTATCTGTTTTTGAAGGGAACCAACTGTCTTCAGAAAAATGTTGATGTCATTTTCGTTTAATCTTTCCTATAATGCCTAATCAAGGAGCATTAATGAGTGCGGCGCTGCTTTGATTACAGCAGGTTCCAGGGAAACCCCTATTTCTGCCGCTCTAAAAGCACCTTCTGCTGGCAGACAATGAATTTGCACTTTCAATACACCTGTTTGCTGTTTTTTATTTACGTTATATACATATATATTTCCCTCAAGGGAAGTGCCGCAACACATACAGTGTAAGTCTGTGGGAAACACTGAAAGAGTATCAATTTGAAACATAAAAAATGTCCAAAGTTTAAGCAATCCACTACTTTTAACCGCAAGAAAACCAAAACAGTTCCTATTACACAGTATTAATTTAAGTACAATGTGATTATAGAGGTATGGAATGACAAAAACTATTGTTTATTATTTGATTCTTCTATCTGACACTATTATGGACAAAGCAAGAGAAAGTCTCACTGAAAAAGGTTTTGTTTCTGATAAAGGAGCATTATTTCACAGTGCCATCATTTATCCTGTCTTCATTAGGCATTGATCATTCACACGGTAAAACTGTGTCCTTAGATAAATGGATGCTTCCCTCTGCTAATTGATGGTAATGGAATTTATATTCTACAGCAGAGTGATAATATCTCGGATCATTATCTATTCTTGTGTATACTCCATATAACTAAAGCTGCAAATTAAATTCCTTGTTACAAATATGTAGAATCATCACTTCTACAACAAAAGACTGCTTTGTAAACAATATTTCTGACTTGTCTCAATTCCTCAGCAAATCCAAAAGCTCAGAAAAACTTGATGATGTAACAGAAACTACTGATCTCTCTTTTCTAGCACTTTACATATTGAGGCTCCTTTACGCCGGAAAAATGGAGAACAGCTCTAAGAAAACAAATCTAGAGGTATTTCGTATTGCATGGATGGAAAGTATTCTATTTGCCTTCTTCTACTAATAGTAAAATACTAATACTAACAATATACCAATAATAATACTTCTACTAAGCTCTAAAAACTGCTATATCTGCATACATTTCATTTATTCAATATAGTTGCTGAGTTCACAAAAAATAAAGTATCAACAGGAACAGACATTTCCCAACAGCAAAGCAGTAACGACTTTATGAACTTCTTTACTTCCAAGATCAAAATTCTACTCCATTGCAGCAGCTCAACACTGTAATCACAAAACATTTGGTAGCACTTTATTTTACAGTCCTGTTCCTCAAGTACATACTATGTACTTATTATGGTAATTACAATAACCAGTGTTGTGCCTGAATGCGTTCATTGAACGATAGTTCATGAACTCGTTCATATTTTGGGCGAACGTGAACTGAACGTGCTGTATTACTGCCTGATGAACGTGATTGTAAACTCAAATTTTTTTTACAAAAAATTAAAAAAAATAAAGCATTGAGGCGACAGCAGCATGTAGCAAGAAGGCGTATGATCATTTAAAAGAATTGTATGATGTTTATGACAAGGTCGGTGAGAATGGGAGACAAAGCATTAAATCAACAATTGGGAAATGCTGTCCCCTCAATGCTAATGTAAACCCTGGTTTGATAAGGATTCAAAATTGGATATGAAGATGAAATCTGACACATAGCTTCATTGTTAAAACTGATAAAATAATTGCTGTCTGTGATTCTATATGGGCTGTGGCAATAATTTTGAAAAATAATAGCTCGCAGCAACATATGGAACACAAGAACTATGAAATAGTTCATTTTTGGAACTGTGAACTTGTATGTGTATGTGTATTGTATGTGAACACTCACATACAATTAAAAAAACATAATTCTAGAGGCAAGCTAAGTATGCGCAGCTCGCGTATGTTTGCATTGGTGCAGAACGAGAGAGACACTTATAGCCTAGTGTCTTTCACACAGTCTGCTTCACACATTTTCACTTTTATTTTAATCGTGTATGATTGACGTTTCAAATAAATGCTGTTCATAGTGAATGCCCCTATATTGTTTTTTTTTTGTTTGTTTTATACTTACAATTTAGTTTTAATCCAAATGCACGCACTAATGGAGCGAACAGCAATCAAGATAATGCAACAGAAAAGCGTGCTCTGACTATCCCTCTCGCTCCCCTTATGGTCAAAGAATTTTAGTAACTTGTGCACTGTTTTGCTTGCTTGCTTGACATATCCGACCGAACTACAAACTTTCCAGTGATGTCTGTGAGATATTCACTCGACAAGCTTGCGCATCAGGGCATTTTTTACAAGTACGAGTACAGGAGTGCAGTATTTGTGCATGCTTAATCATAAGTACAGTATGGAGTACCACAAGGCTCAGTACTAGGATCACTGCTTTTCACGCTTTCCTTGGAAGATATCATCAGCTAACATGGTGTTAGCTTTCACTATTAGGTTGATGATACCCATCTCTGTATTTATTCATGGCCCAATAATAAACACCAATTTGCAAAAATAACAGAATGCATAGCTGATATACCGTATTTTCCGCACTATAAGGCGCACCGGATTATAAGGCACACCTTCAATGAATGGCCTATTTTAGAACTGTTTTTCCATCTTAAAAATTGATCTACATTATGACCTATGGTCTCAAGTCAAATGCAGAAACATTAATTCATGCATTCATGTCCTCAAGGTCAGATTATTGTGATGCTTTACTGGTTGGTATTTTGGTATTGGTATTTTATGGTTTAGCTCCTAAGTAGTTGAGCAAACTCATCTCATTATATTCCTTGATTGCACAGACACAATTGGAAGAGAACTGAACTGGATGATGACATCACTGAATCATCAATGAACTGACCTTATCTGAAAAAAATGTTTGTTATTGTCCACTTGCATTATTGATAAACTATTTTCCTGTTTGAAACTTGTAAACCTGCTTTGATCGAATCTGTATCGTATAAAGCACTATATAAATAAAGGTGACTTGACTTGTTGTCAGACTGACACTGACAGCACAATCAGTACTTTCTTATGTCTGTGTAGACAAAGAATCATTCCCTTATGCATACTGCCTACTGTCTCCTGCCACAAAGTGTAACTAACAACAGTTGTGATCATGCACTTTGAAGGGACGTAGATTGTTTTTGCACAAACAGACCTACATCAATGTCTCCTCTGCTATTAATCACTATCAACACTGACCCCTTATACAGTACCAATTCAGTTTTGTTTTTTGAGAGAACAAGATGAGATTGTTCTCTGGGATGTTTCCGGTCATGCGGGGACTATTACAAGAAGTGCTTTGGTTTCTTATCATAACACATAACAATTATTTGCCTTCAGTTTTAAATATAAAATTATTATTATTATTTTGCATTTACTTTCTGTCCTGTCACTGCTTATACTGATGAACCATGGTACCAATTTCTGCTCTGTATTTAAGTAGAGGTGTGGCTATTATAGAAACAAAAATGTTTTAAAGATGTCAATATTATTTAAAGCTGCCTTACAAATGGAAACATGATAATGATACATTCAAACTTACCACAAAGTGAAAACTGAAACATAGCATTCTCCTCTCTAACTGTACATGGAATTTCCTAAAGTATGCATTCTAATCAGGACAAAACAGACTGCCCATTCTCTGTATTCATTTTTTTTCTCTCTCAAAATAACTGCTTTCTTCTATTCTGTTGCAATTTTAAATATGTTTGGCTCCCATGAAGAGGAGTATTATTTCTGAGAAAGAGACACAGCCGTGCTAATGATTGTGGTTATAAACATCATTATATTTTAAGTGTCATTCTGGTGTTCACAGCAGGGAATGCAAGACATCTCTGTAATAATCTGCTTTTGCGTCTCACATTCAGAAGAAGCTGTTGCTTTAATGCTGTGCAATCATTAGCACGTCAGATCCTTTTGGTGCCGGGGGAAGACAAACATTAATGAAGATACATTAACTAGGACTAATTTGGTTGTTCTTCAGTTCAAGTCACAGCCACGCTGATATTTGATTTTATTCACACTGATGTCTCAACAGAAGTAGTGTGCTGCTTGAACAAAAGGGCTAGATTATGTTAAATGCTTTTGAAATTGTGAGCTTTCCAGGCAACAGCACCATGCCTGATGAAAGGGTGTGAAATACAATGTGGAAATCGATTTCACAATCTCCTCATTCACTGTGCCAGCAGAGAGGCGCTATGTCAGTGCTACACGGTGCATGTCTGTACATTTAACACACTCAACAAATGAAGGACTTCAGTTTCTGTTACTGTTGTTAAGACTGACAAATTAATGCATGTTTGAGCTTGAATGAGAGGTAGACGGGTAGGAAATTTCAGTTGGTCTGAAATTGACTGGTTTGCTGATATAATGTAGTACCACTACAGTTGCATTTCTGACAAGACAACTCTTGGATTTTGCAGCCTTGGGTGGCTAAAACTGAAAACGTAAATGTTCCCTGATGAAAACAAAAATACATGGGGTTGCATCTTAGATTGTACGGAAGGCTTAATAAGCATGCTAAGCGCTGCTAATGGCAAATAAACAGTAAAGCCCTGAGCTCCTCTCAGAGTGATTGACATCTGAAGCGCACTTGTCAGGATGTGTGATGTATTTATTGCTGTTATGTTGCTGGCATGCCTTTTTCCTCAGTGCACGTGTCTGTTGAATATAAATGGCAGCTCAATGTCTGTTGATGACAAAGGCTCACAGAATAGGAAGCGATGGGACAGGCAGACAGAGCGCGAGCTGGTTTCTAGAGCCCTGTCTGTACCATCTGTGGGAAAAACAGGACGCAAGCACAATTAAATTAAAAGCCATTCTCTTTCTGATTAATGGCAGTGATACACGTCAAGCCATTTAAGCATATTTAACACGTCTATAGCACAATGCAGCTGTTCTTAAAAATGACTGGGAGAGAGAGACAATGGCAGAGAGAATGAAGCAGGCATGGAGAGCAAAAGAAAAAGGGCATGCAGCATCTAGCAACCAATGTAATTCCTCCCAAGGGGTAATAAGTTTTAAAAACAAAAACGTCATCCACGATAAACAGTCTGAAATCGTAACAGCAGACATCCTTAAGTTTTTGGTGCTTTTAATTTTCCTTTGGATACCATTTAAAGAGATGTCTCTGACAGTCGCTTGTTGTCTCAAGTAAAATAGATACCTACATGAAAGAGGATGAGCCTGGGAGTTAATTAAAAGAGGTCTTACTTACTGAAGCTGTGAAACTAATAGCACTTTTTCACTGTGTGGTACGACTCGGCTTCGCACCGCTCGGAATGGCACGGCATGACTCGTCTCAGCTGGGCACAGTTCAGTTTGCGTTTCCACTGCAGTCTAGTGCCGCTAGTGTGAGCAGAACTTTTCAATATCAATATTGTTGCGCCACCTCTACTGCCTCGACTCCTAAAAAACGTTTTCATTCCCCGTCGCCCCATCAAGGTCTCGCCGGATCTGCTCCTCTGCTATCAACGAGACGAACATTTGTACTTAAGACAGTCAACAGACACTTTTGGTTGTTAAAAAATTTTTTGCTCGTTCAAAACGGTTGCGGTTCTTTTGTGTTTTTGTCGCAAGTTCATTGATGCAGGTAGTGACAATATTCTCTGGCCAATTAGTGATCAGCGGAGTTTACATGTCACGTTTTGGTAATGGTACGGTTCACTTGGAACATCAACCAAGGTGGTAACAAAATAAATATTATTAAGGTGCTTTACTCAGTGGAAAAGCCCCGAAAAGTGAACCATACCATAACATGCCATGCAGTGGAAAAGCACCATAAATCACAACAGAACCATCCTGCTCATCGCCATAGGTGGCAAGTTTGCTTCTGAGACTTGGGCCAACAAAAATAAAAAGTGAAACAAGCGGAAGGCCTTCCACAACATCTCAAGACACCTATTATGTAAAGGGAGGAACAAATTATGCACTGGCAAATTGCTAATGATGAGCCAGTGATGTCTTGTTAAGTGCATTGTTTGGCCTCAGATCCTTTTGTGTCTGCTTCGTGTACCTCGCCTAACGAGAGACAAGAAAGAACAAAGTCGTGTTCGGTCTTCCTCTTTTTTCTGTTTTTGTTTTCCACAGTTAACTCATGTCTGAATCTTCTTTTGCCTCTGTCACTTGGCATCGGCAGGCCTGATTTGGCAGAGGAGAGCATGCTAGAGTGGGGCTGCGCAACAGGAGGGAGCCCTTTGATGAGACCCCCTGTGAGCCTGACGCCAAGGCAGCAGTAGGATCACAGATGTGGCAGCTTTCATGTAACAGTTAACTTTTTCCTAATTAAAGTCGCCCAGCTAATTACAGGCGGTTCTATCTGATCATTGGGAAACAGGATATAGTATAGTCACACAAGCGAGGACGGTTCACATCAAAGACATGTGGCGAGCAGTGACTGGAGCAGATCGGGTTGAAACGGTGGCACTTGCAGGGATTTGGGCTCACCTGGACACAGGAGTGCATTAGTCACCCAACACGGCAAGGCCCATCTCATTTGCAACAGTTCCTTCCCTGAATGCTGAGCTGTAATTATGAAAGAAGAGTTGAGAAAAAATGACCAAAGAAAAAAAAAAATCCTGTAATTAGCAAGGCAACTCCAAGCACAAGAAATGGAAATTAGTCACAGTGTAATAAATTAGCCTGTGCATACATTACATGAAATTAACACCCTCGGGACCACAAATTAGTGCTTTTGGCTGTGCACCCTCATGTATCTAAATAAAACATTGCGTCCTTGGTTACTATGGGCTAACAAAGAGACTTACACCGTCATTGTCTACAAATTGGCCACGCACACCATTTAGGAGGGTTTATGCTAGAGGGAGTGTGGGCTGTCTGATGGAGGAGGGGGCAACGCCACTCGTGTATTAGCATCAGATGACAATCACTTACTACTTTAGCTGAATTACATTTAAATTTATTTCCTTTTCTACCAAAACCACTGCACAACTACAGCTAACAACAGCAAATGGTGAAATCACAATTTAAAAGACATAACATGAAGTGCATGGACACGGAAGGAGGGAGACGAGAGGCTCGGTGGGTTAAAAAAAGGCAGATACGTGCTGGAACCATATTTTGACGAGTCTTATCTAGAACGATTATTCATACTTGTTCTTCTGCTTGAATTAAAGCAAGAGTGCCGGAGCCTGTTAAAGCCAAATACTTGAATGGTTAGTGAACTTTCACCTTCGCGCGCATCCATTTAGCTTGCAAATGAAAGCCAAGTACAGTGAGCAAGAGCTATAATGGGCCTTTCTTCTTTCAGAGTGCAGTCATTACATACAAATTTCTTCTGGAAGCTTCTCGGGAATTGAAACACTTGGCTATGGTGGCCCAGCCTCATGCTAAAACACACAGGCCAACAATGACAGCACACAAGGTGTTTGTTTAAGGCCTACTCATGGCAGCTGACCACAATCAGACTCAGCTGAAGAGGGCTGATTGATGCAGCACTGTGTTGACAGAGAGATAAATTCTGAATATCATATTGGAAACTCAATACAGTCATCAGTATACATTATCTTTTGTAGTCCTAAAATCTTTCTTCTAGTCATTTTTAAGTAATCTTTTATCCTCCAACACTAATTTCACATATATATATATATATATATATATATATATATATATATATATATATATATATATATATATATATATATATCTATATATATAGATATATATATAGATATATATATATATATATATATATATATATATATATATATAGATATATATATATAAACACACATTTTATGTATTATATAAATGTGGTCTTATTCTGCATTGCATTAGCAATAATGAATACAAAATTATCTTGCTATTCACCTTATTATGCAATGAATGTGTGACACTTCTGATTTATAAGCTGCTATGGCTAAATAACTAGAAGAATAACAGTAACAGTATTTACAGTAAATGTTAAAACTATTTGCAGTACAAACCAGTGTTTTCACCATTATGATAATATATATATATATATATATATATATATATATATATATATATTAGGGGTGTAACGATACGCGTATTCGTATTGAACCGTTCGGTACGACGCTTTCGGTTCGGTACGCGGTACGCATTATGTATACCGAACGGTTCGTTGGAGTAATTAATTATATTTGAAAAAAAAAAAAAAAAGAGAGAGAGAGAGAGAAATATAATGATATGCGTTCAACAAGGTAGCCCAATAACCCAAACAACGTAACAGGCAATGCCCCTGACACTCCCGAAGAAGAAAAAAACACCATCTTATATGTTTATGTTAGGCTACTCAGCAGGCGCTCGCTCACTCAGTACGCGCTGAAGGCTCGTTGCAAAATAGCCAATGCGTTTAACAGACTAGAAATGAGAAGATCCTCCAATAACCAACAGGTCTGGTGTTTGGGTGCACTTTGGATTCCCTTTAAGCTATAATGGTGATGGCAAGAGAGTGGTGGATAAAAAAACAACGGTATGTCGCATCTGCAACATGACAGGGTACACCAGCGGGAATAAAAAAAAAAAAAAAAAAAACACCAGCGGGAATATCTGGGATATATGCGTCAGTACTATCTGGGAAAAGACGAAAAAAAGGAGAAACATGCACGCAGCAAACTATCCCTGCAGCATTTAGAAACTATAGCTTACAGGGAATCCAACCCAAACACCAGACCTGTTGGTTATTTTAGGATCTTATATTTCTGGTCTGTTAAAGGCATTCGACATTTTGCAACGAGCCTTCAGCGCGTGCTGAGTGAGCGAGCGCCTTAGGGGCCGTTCACATATCGTGCCTAAAAACGCGTGGAAAACGCTAAGCGCGTCTTTCTCCTCCTTTCCAAAGCGCTTGGGCAGAAGCGCTCATGAGGCGTCTGTCTTTGCTAAGCAACAATGACGTGCTCTCTCCATGAGACGCGGAAATTTCAGCGAAGGATAAATGGATTTGCAGCTCTAAAAATCGCTTGAAGTAGCTCTGCTACTAAATTTATTTCAAAATTGCAATCCATATACAACTATGATCAGCTGATCCTTCATCTTGGCTGAGCTCTCAACGTTGTTACGGGAAAGGATGAAGCTGATTGGTTAGTTCTTGTCACATGACCCGCGGTGCGCTTGCGGCATTCTGAAAAGTTGAGATGTTTTTACATTTTGCTGTATCTAAAACGTATCGAACCGAACCGAACCGTGACATCAGTGTATCGTATCGAACCGAACCGTGAATTTTGTGAACCGTTACACCCCTAATATATATATATATATATATATATATATATATATATATATATATATATATATATATATATATATATTTTTAAATATGATATCAAGTAACTGTTTGTAATATCAAGCAGCATATCTGAAAGTGGTTGACCCTGGAAAGCTTGTACATTTAAGTTACTGTATAAATGGCTGCATCTGCTCTTACATTAAATATAAAGCAGAAAAATAGTAAACATTATTAAAATCTTCAGGTTTAACCAGAAATTATATATACATATATTTATTCATATGCATTCTTCTGTATTCTTTATTTTTATTTTTTATAACTTTGCAAATTTATTTCACAGCAATTCCCTAATCAACAGTTCGTTTTTTGTTTGGTTACTATTGTGACTATAAAATGCAGTAAGGGTAATAGTATTTCATTACAAAATGATTCAAGCAGTTGGCATTATCTACCTTCAAAAGTGTCATCAATGTATCCTTATTTGAAATGCTTTTCTAGGAACTCAGTAAAGACAGTGTGACCTGTCTGCCTGCCTGTCCCACTTTGATTAAGACATCACAGTAATCCATGTTTGCAGTGCTGTCTGCATGCGAGTTTTAGTGTGTTTGGGTTTGTGTGACATGCCCTGGTGCCAAACACACATAATTAAGTTCCTTTTTGACACCACTGTGAATCGCATTAACTGTATTCCCAGTGGAGATATTGCAATACTACCAAATAGCTCCAAAATCCACCAAACAAATACAAAAAAAAAAAAAAAATACAAAAAAAAAAAAAAAAAATACAAAAAAAAATTACCATGTAATAATCTGATTTCTGCAGAAGACATTAGTTAGACATTAAATTCCAGACTTCAATTTCCTCCTAGTCACACTCTCTGGTGAATGCCTGATTTCATCCATTAGAAAATCCTCTTCCTCCTCTCCTGTTCTGCTTTTTCCCCTCTCACTAAACTCTCGTTCTTTCTAGCATTCTCACTTTCCCTCTCTCTCCTCCCTTCCCTTTCTTCCCCTCCCTCTATCTCTCCATTGCTTGCTCAGAGAAGCAGCCCATGTTTACTTGCCCTTATCCAGCAGCCTAATCCCTGCAGCAGTGAAAGACTCCACTAAACAGGTGCTGGAGAGAAAAAAAAAAAGGCAAGGGGGGAAAGGCAGAGCTATTAAGGAAGAGTTTATCAGAGTCGCTCAATCTGTTATCACTCCTGTCCCTCTGTCTCCCCCACCAGCCTGTCTCCCCCCACTGTCATAGAGCCACTGATTACAGCCTGCCGTGCAGCTCGCTTTTGGGTGTGCGAGTGTATGTGTGTGGCTCCTGTCCCCCGTGTGAGAGCAAGTGTGAGAAAGAAAGACAATTTTCTATCAAAGCTTCAAGTGAGCCTGTATTTATATGGTTTTTGACAAACTAGATGGGGAGAAACTCCTAATGCTTTTTGTTTATTTTGGTAGCATGAGGGTTTTAGCTTTTTATTATTATTATTATTTCTGGCTGTGCATGTGTGAAAGAGAAGATGCTTGTCCCATGGTGATAAGTGTTTGTTATTTCGCAGGTCATCCTAAGAGGACCTTTTATTTTGGAACTAAATTCATTAAATTAGAAAACAGAAAAAAAGTCACTAATTGAAAATCATTTAATAATTGACTATAACCAAACATTAAACATTTTGATCAGTGGTATTAATATTAATTAATAAATGTTTGGTAGTTTAACATTTGAAACAGCCACAAATGTTTGTGCTGCAATAGTACAGTTATTTACAGTTATTTATACAATATTGTGACATAATTTTTCTTAGATACAAAATTGTTATTTTTTAAGTTATGTATTACTAAAGAAAAACTCCACGATAGCGTTTTCATGACTTTCAATAAAAGGGAAAAAACTGAGAGAACGATGTCAAATTTCCCGTCCCTCCCATAGAAGTTGCATTAGAAACACCCTCACATAAACTGTAACAGTTTTTTTTTTTTTTTTGATGCAAATGTGATATAAAATAAAAAAATAGCATTATAAATGTACATATATTTATAAAAAATACAAATTTGAAAAATGTAGGATTAACGATGCTGATGTCCATTTAACGTGTCATCACAATGTTTAGAAAAGGGACCATACATATAATATAATATTGTGCCCTAGAGGCAGAGACAGATGCTACTCAGGGATAAGAAGTTGACAGACCATTCCTGACCTCAGTCCTTTACTAAGACAAGCTAGTCATTTTCCCTGGAGCTTAATAATCTCTGGAGATAACCACCCACCGAGGCCATCTGAGCAGCATCTAGTTTCAGTTTTCTCACTTGAGTTCGACCTTATCATCAATATGTCTATTGATTATACAAACACACATTACCTGCACAAACTGTGTACAACACAGTGCTATGCACAAGCTACAGGGGTTAGTCCAGTTGTCCAATATTTAGATATTTCATGTCTGAAAAATAGATATTAAATTATTATTATTATTATTTTTTTTTTGCTTGTTTTGCTTATTTAAAGGTCCCGTTCTTTGTGTTCCCATGTTTCAAACTTTAGTTAGTGTGTAATGTTGTTGTTAATGTATAAATAATATTTGTAAAATTCTAAAGCTCAAAGTTCAATGCCAACCGAGATATTTTATTTAACAGAATTCGCCTACAAAAAACGACCCGTTTGGACTACATCCCTCTACTTCCTAAAGTAATGATGCCACTAAAACAGTTTTTTTGACTAACCTCCGTCCACAGGAATACACAAAAAAGGGGGCGTGGTCTTGTTGTGCTCCGATGGAGAAGAAGGAAGAGCTGCGTTTGTGTTTGTCGCCATGTCGTCGAAACGCTGTTATTTTCATCTCGGAGTCCAATCATCTTTGTTTGTACACTGTTCTTCGAGATCAATAGTTACAATTTATGTTTAACTCGGTTCCCAAAAATTATAATCCACATGTAAAACTATGTGCAGCATATTTTGCTGAGGACAGCTTCCTCAATCTCAATCAGTTTAATGCCGGATTCGCACAAAGATTATTCTTGAAAGATGGAGCAGTTCCCACTTTGTCTGGAGAAGGCATTGTTTATGGACCACAACTGGTAAGTGTATTTTATTATTTCAGTTGATGCATTTAACAGTTTCTGTAACTTATTACACAAAGGGCAATGCTGTTTAACTTTGGTAACTAGATGGTGGGGCTGTGCAAAAAAATCAAATGCGATTTTAATTTGCATCTCGTCAGTAAAAACGCTTTTGTGATTAGAAGTACATCTCCAGCACGTGCGTTCAGATCAGTTGCTGTCGAATCACAACAAAGGAACCGCTGGCACAATCAGAACTCGTTGCGTATTTCTGAAGGAGGGACACAGATAAGTCAATTGTGTGAAAAATACTGTGTTTTATTACACGCGAAACATGAACACATGTTATATTGCACAATGTAAACACAATCAATCAGTCCACTGGGCATAGCTATGTAGGGACATTTTGCCTGGGACAACAGTCAATTAGACAGATTAGCAGTCTTTATTCAAAAATATCTGACTGGAGAATGCTGTGATTGACCAGTCAGAGGAAGTATTCCAGAAAGGTGTGCAATAAAAAATAAATAAATATTTCCAACTTATATTCACTCACATCCCTACAATGTTTTGTTACGGAGAGCTGCGTTTACATGCAGGGCAACAGAGAAATGGCCCAGCCCCTAGCAGCGGTTTGCTGTGTTGCCCACCCTGCAAACAGGACCACACTGTTAAGACTCTAATGGCTGGTAATGTAAGTGGTGTGTTTACTGAGCAGTGTGTTTCCAGCACACAGGGTGTGACAAATTATGAAAGGCAGGCCTGCGTAACCAGGCTGTATTTCATTAAACTTTAACTGGCCTTATCTGCGGCGTGACAAGAGGACAACATAATAAATGCTGACAGGTATCTAAAGATGTGTGTTCGGACTAGGGAGAAGAAACAACGGGAGCGATGCTGGCAGCTTTGTCATCGAAGAAGGGACATATGTTGTGGGCTATAAAACCTTAAAGCAGATGCTGCTGTTTTTTGTGTGATCATGTATAGGCTGAGATTTTGTCCTTACTGAACAGCATGCAGCATTTCATTGATTCGGAGCAAAAAACATCTCTTAAAGATTGAGATGTGTTTGTGCTGTGTTCAGTATTTGCAATCTGTCTTAATTGTATATCATTTAATTACAGGTTTTCACTTATTTAATTGTAGTTTTTCATTTATTGACTGTTTTAAAATATAACTGTGGTGCATAGCTTTCAACACACCACTCCAAATTCCAAATTAAAAACAAAAGACAAAACTATGTCTGATATAGGTGACATAACAAATACATATATATTCACAGGAACACAGACACACACACACACACACACACACACACACACACACACACACACACACACAATACTACCATTTTTTTTTTTTTTTTACATTTAATTCTAGATTACTGCAGTCAAAATGATCAGCATCACCATTAAATAAACACCTATCCAAACATTTGTACCTGATACCAATTCCAAAATGTTAAACCTTTGTCTATTTTATCCTTTTCATAATATCACTGATTTGCTTTTGAACAATGCATTTATATGAACACAATTTCATTACATCCCTACTACGAGGTATAACAGATGTAATTGCTGCTGTAACATTATGTAATTGAATTTATATTGAACATTAATGTACTGTATCTGATTGCATGATATATAAAAAATAAATAAACAGATATAAAATTACAAACTTCATAGAGGTCATTTTACAGATTTTTTATTTTTATTTTGTCTTGTACCTATGATACACTTGTCAATTGGGTTTAAATAAAAAGTAAAATAGAACAAATAAAAAATACTGTGCTGCTGATGTATGATGCTGCTGACGTGTTTTCTGGTGCGCCCAATAACAAATATAACACGTCAGCAGCGTCATACATCAGCAGCTCACAACAGACCCGGAAGAGAAGACAATGCTGGATAAAGTCGTAATTTTTTTTATTTTTGGACCAAAATGTATTTTCTTCAACAATGCTTCAACAAATTCTAACTGATCCTCTGATGTCACATGGACTACTTTGATGAGGTTTTTCTTACCTTTCTGGACATAGACAATATACCGTACATACATAAAGTAAATAGATAAATACAAATCCAGTTGACCAGAAACACATGTGCCTCTAACCAAAGCTTGACAAATCTCTGAAGAGAGTCTGAATAAGAGAGAAGGGGGGTTGTGGGTTAAATAAATAAAACAAGTACAGATTTGATTGATTTCCAAGAACCTTGTTCATCAAGGTCATTTTGAGATGACTGAAATTTGGAATATGGGGTAAAACGAGGAAGTTAATATAACAAAGACCTGAAGTACAGTTTTGTTGGTATCTGCAAAAATTCCCCACAAAATTGCCTTTTATATATATATATATATATATATATATATATATATATATATATATATATATATATATATATATATATATATATATATATATATATATATATATTATTTTTATTATTTTTTTTTTATTTTTTTTAAACCAATTGGTTTGGTTGCCCAAGTAAATATTCAGTTAAATACTGCATCTATTGTTCTGTTGTTTGTCTGTTATTCAAAGGCCTATCCACCGCAACATCTAAGAGAGTCGTCTTCTAGATGAGAGGACACTTAGGGGGTACAAGAGCCTTGAGCCAAACCCAAACTCCACACAAACACCACACAAAAACACTCTGGTGCCACCACTCAAGTGTCCCTGGGCTGATCCAGTGGGTTGTGTGGCTTTTCCATTTGAACAGGCCTCTAAGCTCTTCCACAAACAGTTCGAAAGAGGTCCTCTGCACCAGGAATATTTGCCTTCGTCCATCACTTATTCTGTCCAATGTTACACTTGAGAGCAGAAAGAGTCTGTGCTCACATTTTAATAGTTGAGTACAGAACAGAAACGTGCAAAAATAACCACAGCTGAATATACCTCGGATTCCACAGCCTCCCAGGCCTGTTGTCATGGCGTGTTTGCAAGAGAAAAGGCGATGTAATCAATAACACACAGCCTTGAAAATGTGTCCAAACAGATGGTCCATTGAGAATGGAATGCCATGTCCTTTGTGCCCGGAGCTTTTGCTTTAGCCGGCTTTAATTTACAGACTACCGGCAAATTCTTCACCATCTTAGCTCTTAGCAATCTTGCAGATGATCGAGTCTGCTTCATCGATACCATCTCACCGTCTCTCACTTGTTTCTTTCTCTCAATTATCCACACTGAAAGCGCAGAGAACACATCATTTTAACTCTCAGCAGAGAAGCTGCATTTCCCGCACAATTTACTGGAAGCTATACACTGAGCCTGCCAGAGATACAGAGCAAACAGCCTCACTACGGTTTTGTTAAATGGCTTGTTAAAGTTTTTTTTCTATGTAGGATAATTTCTTTGGCCATTCCTTGTTTCTTTTTTTAGTGAGCTCTGGCTACTCTAAGAGGCACAGAGATGCACCATAAGAAGAGTGAATTTAGGCTCTCTAGACACCTGCTCAGCTCTGGAGAAGCACAAGATATTGACCTTCAATTCAGCCAGCATTCAAAAGCGATGAAAGGAGATAAGAGCTCTAATCGTCCCTCCGTCTCAGGCTCCTCTTTATTGACTAACTGACACATACTTATTCCGGCTCTGCTGCCAGTGCCTGCGGTTTCCACACACCAAATCGAAACAGACATTTGCTCCAACAGCGGGCTAATATGAAAATTGCCAGTAATATGTACAGAAGAATTGGATATTGAGTAATACATCAGATCTTCTCTGCAGAGGATGAAGCTGCTTGACACATTTTTTTATTTCTTATTGTCTCTCTCATTTACAGCGGAGTATCTCACATCATTAGGTCTGTTTTTTTTTTTTTTTTTCTTCTGTCTAAAGGAAATACTGGTTAAAAGCTTGACGTGAAGAGAAAAAAAAATAGATATCAAAGACTACCACACTTAAAATCATGGCGATGATTCAGGTAGCTTTTCTTGACCTCAGAATATGGCCCCAGCATTTCCACTGTGGTTATTCACGGTTTGGAAGCTAAAAATACTGGAGTGGGATAGTCTAAATGCAGGATGACTTGCCCATTCATTCAGCTACAGAACGCCAACATGAGTAGATGACTATATTAATGGCATCACTCCCTGTCCACACACACACACCCCTAAACCATAACACATGCCAGCTCAAGCCACACTTTACAGTCCAACACCCCCCACCCCCCAAGTCATTTTCTTATTTATATTTACATGCACATGAACATCCCATCCATGAGAACGCAGGGAGTGATATTTTAAATCCTGTCAGAATCCATAAATACCCAGCCTGGGCACAAATACAGTGGTATATTTATTTGACTGACATTGTCTAAATTGAAGTTTGACACTCTTCACCACTCTAACCTTTATGCAAATGAAAAATCATCCAAATGTGATGGACAGAATTCAATTAACTGAGATGACAGAGAATAATCTAGTGAACTGAATACATCAGCCAGCTGAAAGGTAACACAATCATCATGCTGGGGAGCGGGGGTGGAGGGCTGATCTGAGAGAGAGAGAGAGAGAGAGAGGGAGGGAGGGGGCTGAGGATGTAGATATAGACCATTTCCCCTGTCTTATCTACTGGCGCAAGCTCTATTTCTCCAAAGCGAAGTCTTCAGTCCAGTAAACTCTTGATCTCAAATGAGAGGTCTGCAACACTGTTGCTAAGCAATTAGGAGCCTTTATTGAGCAGCTGATTCCTGGTGCTCAGTGTCCATCAGTGCGATTTCTCCTCATCTAATAGACTTACTGATGAACAGCATAGCCCTGTGCTCAAGGAAAATGGCTCAGGAGCTGGGCTTCAAATGAAAGCACAGTAAGCATGCTCCTTTCTCATAACACAGCCTGCCCAAATCAATTGTTGCTCTCTATTTTTTTTTCTCTCTTTCTTTCTAACTTACAGTCCTAACAGATGAGAGCTTCCATTACAGAAAAAGAGAAACATTTTAAATTGAGAAATTGAAGAAAATGAAAAGCTTCCAAAAACGGATACAAATTTTGATTATTATTTTCATATAAAAAATTGAGGTTTGATTATTGCTTTGTTTGAAAATTATTGTCACATTTGATTTAATGTGAAAACAAAAATCACACACTGCAATGTGTGTGCACATAAACAGAACCTAACAGTCTCAATGCAACTCAGTGTTTAACATGTCAGATACAGAACAGACTTGTGGCCAGGTGGGGGCACCCTTAACCAATTTTTGAAACACTTGCGCTTGCAATTCCAGGAATACCAGAGTCTAAAGAAATCTTTTATTTACAGGTGGGAATAGCTAGAATGACTGCAATTACTGGATGACAAACGAATTTTCTAGTAATTTAATAATTCTATATATTAACACAATTAATATATATATATTTTTTTTTTTAGCAGTAGCCACCATTTTATAGTTCTTTAATAATCTTTTTATATTCCATTTTATAACATTATTTCATGTTCTATAGCTTTTACATATTAAATGTTATTTTTCAATGTAGCCCTGTTTTAAATTGCTGTGTAACAATTCAGTTTAATTCTGGTCTTGAACATAAAAGTTAAATAATACTAGTTTTGCTTTTCAAGAATAACCTTAAACAAAGAACAACAGAGAGTTATACATTCTCAGGACTACTTTGCCTCCAGCAATGAAAACACTAGATGGCTCTGTTGTGATACAAGAAGTGCTAATGGACAATTGTGATTTCTTCCTATCTTTTCTCTTTATCCTTTTCTGTTTGCATATCTTTACTTGAGTGTCTCATAACTAAGATACAATAAAATTTTGGTAAACATTTCAGAGATACTCAGCAGACCATTTATTGCATTTCAATGTAATTTCAAAATTGTAATTTTAAACAATAAAACAGAAATGCTAATTATTTTATTCACTGATATTGCTTGGGCACAGATGCTCTCCTCTGTAGCTTTTTGAATTCTGTCAGTTCAGGGGTAAAAAAAAAAAAAAAAAAAAAATGTTGGAGTGGTCCTTAAGCATTTCTCTTCACACAGAAGATCTCATTTCACAGGCAAGAAATTAAACACACAGTATGTCATTCTTTTTACATAAAACATTTATACCATCTTCTTGGTCAATCAGCAAGCTCCATTTATAGCTTTATAGATTATACTAATTAAATTTCAGAATGATTACATGTGGTCTTCATATTTAAACAGATTTTTAAAAATATTTCTATGAACAAGCAAGGAAATTGTTTCCATTAAAGATAGTCAAGTGATTCTCCAGTATATCCGTTACATACAATGTAACATCCATTAGCCCTCCAACTGGCTACAGTACACGCCATTTAATTAAATATAGCCTTTCAAAGAAAGCAATTTAGAGAGTAGCACATTTGAAGCTTGCATGAGGTTACTAGTTCTTTTAACCACTAGTATGAGAGCATAGACTGTTAATTAACACATTTAGAATTAAGTGGATTTGCTATGCACTAATCAGTCTCTAATTGACTAAGAACTGTACCCTTTCAAACACTGGACAGCAATCACAGTAGCAAGAGCCAGCTTATTACATAATCAGTAATTATGTTTCAGATAGTAAAAAAAAAAAAAAAAAAAAAAAAAAACTAAAAACCAAAGCTGGTGGATTACGCAAAGCTCATCAATATGACTGGTTAATGACTACTCAGAGCAGTCATCAAACTTGTGCATGCGAGGGGAAATACCAGCTATTTTGCCTCCAGATTGTGTCATGGCGCTTAGCTGACTGAAGCAGTGTCACAGTGTTACTTACAGACCAAGACATTGCCTAATATTTACCAAAACATATATGAGGTGGAACAACTGGTGCTTTTGTAATATACTGCATGTGATTCCTTCATAGACAGTAATAAAAAAAAAATCTCCTTTCTTGTATTTATTTATTTAAGCATAAGGTTTCTTATAACATTTTGCAGAACACACAATTGACTTGACTCTCTATTTAAGTGACTCTGATTAGTTTAGGGTTGAAAATACCATGTCTTATGTAGTTGCTGACACAGCCTTGAACCTTCTGAGCTAAGAAAAATCGCCCACATTGATGACTATCTCCTCTCAGACCTGTGTGAACGGGCATTGCAGCCCTTCCTGCAGGACCTGAGAAAAAGACCTTCTACAAAAGATTTTTCTACACATGGAAAATATGGAAGATTGAGGGAGCCATACAGGGTGGTGGCTGTCGGTGCTTTCATTCACTTTAAATACCCTCTGTCAAGCAGAGCAGTGACATACAGGCCAAGGCATTGATATGAGAAAGAAGGCTGCATGGACAGAAAGTTGTGGAATTGAAAAGTAAACATTTGAACACAGCCACTAAATTACATTGGTTCATTCAATGTCTGAATACAAAATATTCACATACATGTACAGAGAGAGAAAAAAGAAAGAATCAGGAATTCTAGTTATGAAATATGACAAGAAAAACAAGAAATACTGTATAAAATCTTAAAACTCATAACACTGACCAGATAAAACTTGTGTCCATGTCTGCTCATGTCTTTTTAAATAAGTCTGTGGAAGACTGCATGCATATGAACAAAGAAAGAGAGCATAAACATTGTATGCAGACATACTGTAAGCATGCATGCACACAGCAGAATTTGCACACTGGGTCTCTCAGCTACTTTTCCATGAAGTTGAACGCTCATTGAACAACTGTGTAGTCACTGGCTTGTGATTTTTATAAACACCTGAGGATTTATAAAGTTTACAATGCAGAAAAATCAAGACAATTTCTTACTGAGTAATTTCTTACTGCTAAATTCTGAAAAAAAAAACAGAAGTGTTAATTATAGGACCTAAAAACTCTGCATGTAATAACCTAGAACACTGTCTAAGACTTGATGGTTGCTCTGTCAATTCTTCGTCATCAGTTAGGTACCTAGGTGTGCTATTTGATCGCAATCTTTCCTTAGAAAGCCACATTTCTAGTATTTCTAAAACTGCATTTTTCCATCTCAAAAATATATCTAAATTACGGCCTATGCTCTCAATGTCAAATGCAGGAATGTTAATCCATACATTTATGACCTCAAGGTTAGATTATTGTAATTCTTTATTGGGTGGTTGTTCTGCACGCTTAGTAAACAAACTACAGCTAGTCCAAAATGCAGCAGCAAGAGATCTTACTAGAACCAGGAAGTATGACCATATTAGCCCGGTCCTGTCCACACTGCACTGGCTCCCTATCAAACAACTTATAGATTTAAAAATATTGCTTATTACTTATAAAGCCCTGAATGATTTAGCACCTAAGTATTTGAATGAGCTCCTTTTACATTATACTCCTTTACGTCCGCTACATTCTCAAAACTCCAATTTGATAATATCTTGAATATCAAAATCAACTCCGGGCGGCAGATCCTTTTTCTATTTGGCGCCTAAACCTAAATTTGGCGGAATAACTTACCTAACATTGTTCGGGAGGCAGACACAATCTTGCAGTTTAATTTTCAATTTTTAGTTTTAATATCCAAATACATTTTTAGGCTCCATTAATTAGGTAAACCGGAACCGGGAACACTTCCCATAACACCTGATGTACTTGCTACATCATTAGAAGAATGGCATCTACACTAATATTAGTCTGTTTCTCTCTTATTCCAAGGTCACTGTAGCCATCAGATCCAGTCTGTATCCAGATCAGAGGGTCACTGCAGTCACCCGGATCCAGTACGTATCTTCTGCACAATCTGACTTTACTGCAGCCTGGAATTTAACTACTGGTTTCGTGTGGTCAGAGGAGAACTGATCCCCCAACTGAGCCTGGTTTCTCCCAAGGTTTTTTCTCCATTCTGTCACCGATGGAGTTTCGGTTTCTTGCCGCTGTCGCCTCTGGCTTGCTTAGTTGGGGTCACTTCATCTACAGCGATATTGTTGACTTGATTGCAAATAAATGCACAGACACTATTTAAACTGAACGGAGATGATATCACTGAATTCAATGATGAACTGCCTTTAACAGTCAGTTTGCATTATTGACACACTGTTTTCCTAATGAATGTTGTTCAGTGGCTTTGACGCAATGTATTTTGTTTTAAGCGCTATATAAATAAAGGTGACTTGACTTGACAAGACTGACTTCAAGAGAACAGGTATGTCTGAAATACCAAAAAAAGATAGCATGTACCACTGGAGTTTGTGAACAGAACTAATCTGCTCCAGTCTGAGATGTGTGTGTGGGTGTGAGTAAGTAAGAGGGCAGCTGGGGTTTCTTTTCACAGGCCTTCATTTCTCTGTGCTGCCACTAGGCCGGGGCCTGTTCAACGCCATAGAGAACTGGAGAAATATGAGTGCTGCTTTGTTTGACTTCCTCTCAGCCTCCAAGACACCAGCAGGGTCTAGTAATGAGTCTGCAAACAGGACTCGTGAGGAACGTCATGCCACTCATGACTAATTGTGCTCCAACACTCCACTGAAGAGGAGAAGGAAGTCTGTAAGCTTGTAAGATATGCTAGTTTAGAGAGCTTTCTTTTTTTTTTTGACACTTAAAACTGGTTACAAGATAAAATAATAAATCTAATCAGTGAAAGGGCATAACGACATTAGCACACTGCACCCTGCATGTTTCACAATTGTCTCAATGCAGTACTCTTTTAAATATGTATTGTTTAGTTTAAGCATAATAACAATAATCATGAATAAAAAATTAAACAAGGCATTTCCTATTATAATATCTGTATTTTAAGGCTTTCTCTACATTCACAAAGATGAAAAACCAAATACAGTACACAATGATTATAGAAAATTACGGCTCCAGAATAAGACCACACAAAAATCCTCCTCTCTCTGCTGGAATGGGGAGTGAAATTGTTCCAACCAAGTGCCATAAAAACAGACCGGACGGGGCTCGGTGCTCAGGAGAACTGGTAAGCCCCTGTTTTATTCATGAGCATGCATGCTCCGCCAGCTGAGAAAACCCCTGCAGTCTCTTCCAGCACATCAAGGTTTTGTGCCTGAATTACAATCAGGCCCAGGTCGCCGCTCTGACACATTGCATTAAAAAGCAACAGAGATTAACGGACCCAAGTCAATTTGGGGATTGATCGACAGGTCCTCATCTAGAAAACAGAAGCACCCAAAAAGAGAGCTCTGACCGCTGGGATAATCGGAGCATGCTCATTTTGGCGAGAGGGAGTGGGATTTGAGAAAGGTTTGAAGAGAAAAAGTTTGCACTGCTGAAATGTATTGTTGCTGATAATCCAGTGGAAATGGAAAGGGGGACAGAGAGGAGTCCCTAAGGTGAGACCAATACATGGAATAAGCTCAATCTCTTCAACTGGTTTAGATGCTTTAATGTAAAAGTCACGCACTCGTAGCATAACAAAGAGCAAAATATATTTACTTCTCTGAGCTGTTGTATGGTTGTCAAATCCATAAATAATATATTTGTAAAATTGCCCTTTTCTGAAAGTTAACTGGCATTCTTAAATCTTTGCGATGTTACATAACGGCAATAATTAATAAGAATGGTATCATGCTGGCATATTAAAAAAACAACAACAACAACAAGCTGACATAAGCACGGCCACAAACAGACACTCACTCAAAGGAGAAACAGATGATGTTCTCGCAGGCCTGAATGAAAATGAGCAGAGAAACAAACATATATGCGCCACTTTGCCAACAAGAGGAGAAATAATTGGTCCACTTCCCATTATGCTAATAAACAAGCAATAATGATAAACAAAGTTCCAGTGCAGTGCAAAAAAAAATCTCAGTGGGAGGCCACCTATCTACATCTTGTCCCCATTTCACAGCCATTAGATTTATCTTGCTAAGTCAAATAAAAACAATGTAAACATTTTTTTCATAGCATCTAAATTCATAGTTTAGAGGACATCCCCTAATTGCCCTCTTTAAATATAGCGTCCCATGCTCCCTGCCATTATGGCCGCATTGAAGTCCTAATGAGTGGAATTGTCATCCACAAAGACTCCCCCCTTTTTCCCTGCTGTGCGAGCACATTAAATCCAGACAACTCATTTCCATTCCCCTGCCATCTCTCCAGAAATGACGTGCGATGCTTGAAACTGTTTATTTCCAAATTCAGACCTCCTCCGTAGCAGCCATCGGCTTCAATTACCAGTTGTTCTGAGCGCAGCCATCAGGCAGCCTGACACTAAGGTCCAACCTAATTCCCACCTTCTCCAGAGTCAAGAGCATAATGTGCAGATAAAAAAGGTGGAAAATAGCCTGTGCCTCATTAGCATGCGGTGGCTGCCTGTTCATTTGCTCGCTTGCGAATGAAAGTTCTGACACTCAGGCGCCTTCCGCAATATGAGAATGGTCCTCTTCAGACAGTGCACCATCCTTACCGCAATGAGAGAGGTCATGAAGGGGGGGGGCTGCATCATCGAACCCTGCTAGCTGTGCCCTGTGACTGCGGGGATGGCTAGGATGCCGAGAGGAGGGTATTGATTCTGGGAGCAGCTCATTACCTGCTGAATCAACACATTATAGGCGCGTTTAAAGCACGGGCAGCTGAATTGTTTACGAGTGTCTTTAGTGCAGGCCAAAAGCTAGCACTGAAAGGGCACAGCCACACTCATTAGCCTGCAACCCCACGATTAGATGTTATCCGATACGCTGCTATCTGCTGCGTCCGTCTAACCAAGGCTGCTGGCCTGCATTGGTCTGGCCCATTACGACCGCTCACTCTCACTCTCCCGTCTCTGTCCTCCTTTCTCTCACCACTCCCCATGAATGTATCCATTAGGCTGCCGATGTGTAAATTGTTTTCACCTGCACTGCGAGCAGATGGAGGAGAAAGAAAGGCGCTGGATGCATAATTTCCTATGCATTAGCTTTCTAATAAGCTGCAGAGTAACATGATTCCCCAGCTTCTCGTGGATATGGGGGAAAAGAGTCTCTCAAATGCACAATCTGCAATCAATATGCATGCTATGTTATAAGGATATTGGAGGCAGGGGCGCTGGTGACTGAGTTCATATGAGCTTGCCATATATAAGTGAGATGGCTTAATGCGAAGGATGCGGGGCCCAGCCTGATCCCATCCACTGGAGATATAGTTCAGCCTGTTCTGGATGAACTGGAGGATAATTTGACCTACAAGACAAACCCCCCATAAGCACAATTTCCAGTGTCACCAGAAGGAAACCTGGATGAGTGACAATGTGTACGCACCATCACACACAAATAAATGATTTCTATTTAATGCTGCAAATACAATTTGGTTTCCTAAGGGGGTCATGAAGTCAAACAGGCCATCTGGAACCAAGCTGAATGCTGCTGAGTTAAGACTGAGAAGCAAAGTATAATCATAATTAGCATATTCTATCTCAAAATGTGTCATCCTTTGAAAGTAAAATGATTTTTCACAATATGAAATTTCAGCTTTTATTATGGGTTATATGGATGCATAATAAATAGTGATGAATGCATAATCCCTACTGATATATTGGTTATTTAATATTTTCTTGTTTTTAAAACATTATGTCTACATTGTACACGATGGTTGTCGCAAATGCTCAGTGAGGCTGTCTCCATTGGACGCCTCAATGTGAATGTTGCAAATCCATTGGTCATTTGTGTCAGAAGTCTTGAAGACCGTCAGGAGTATGTCAGAAATAGAAAGCTGCATCAGTTTACTGTTGGGAATTTGTCATGCTGTGCATTTATAAATGTTTGGTTATAATTGTTTATTGTTGTTTGTTTGTGTGTGTTATTGTCGTCTCGTCACATTAGGGATGGGACGGTTCGCTGAAAAAAATAAAACTCGTTCGGTTCTCCACACACGGTTCGGCACGCTCTGGGATTGCGGTTCAACTTAAACCTTAGTAAGTATTTGTAATATGGTTTGCTATAAATAACACGTAAATCAAACAGGAGTTCAGCAAATATATGTTTCTGTTGATGGATGTTCATTCTGGCTTTCCAGACATTCCTGCAACAGCAATGTAATTTAAAAAAAAAACAAGTTTTTTGCAAGTTTAAACATTTAAGTGCCAAAGGACACAACCTCGTGCACACAGTGAGAAGATTTGTGTGTGCGCAAACCTGCGACTCGTGCAATTATTAAGCTCTCTCTAAGTATTGTTTATATGGACAAGTTCACACAGAAATTATGTCAAAATGCCCATCTTGGTAAGTATCCTACAGCAGATATAGCTGGGTGAACATAGGCCTACTGTATCGGTGCACTGGATCAATGCATTCTCTTAAAGTGACAGTGTCACAGGCCGGAGCGGACGACCAATTCAACGGGTCTCGCTCCTCCCTCTAACTTCCACCTCGAGGAGGTCCCACAACACCCCAATGAATGGACGGACAACCAAGATTAAAATTTAACAATTTTATTTGTTTAAAAGTTTGGGGAAAGGGGTAAGGAAACTTTAAAACTAATGATGACTCGAACTATTCTTTATCCACAAATACGGATTCCAGTCTCAAGAACACTCCT
Source organism: Carassius auratus (assembly GCF_003368295.1). Lineage (NCBI taxonomy): Eukaryota > Metazoa > Chordata > Actinopteri > Cypriniformes > Cyprinidae > Carassius > Carassius auratus. The sequence continues at coordinate 1,509,640 of NC_039284.1, forward strand.
CTTCAGCCCTTCCTCCACTTCAGCCCTTAATTTCCCGCCGACTCCACTCCAGGTAAGTTTAAAGCAAGAGCTAGGCAGTTGACGTGCAGGGGTTCTAGCTCTCAGGTAAATACAGAGTTCAATACACAGGTGAGTATTCACAGGGCTAAGCTGTTAGCGTGCAGGGGTTCTAGCTCCCAAGTAAGTACAGTGTTCCATACACAGGTAAGTATTCAAAGGGCTGGGCTGTTAGCGTGCAGGGGTTCTAGCTCTCAAGTAAGTACAGTGTTCAATACACAGGTGGGTATTCACAGGGCTGGGCTTGTTAATGTGAAGAGGTTCTTGCTCTTAGGTAAGTACAGCGTTCAATACACAGGTAAGTATTCGCAGGGCTGGGCTGTTAGCGTGCAGGGGTTCTAGCTCTCAGGTAAATACAGTGTTCGATACACAGGTGGGTATTCACAGGGCTGGGCTGTCAGCGTGCAGGGGTTCTAGCTCTCAGGTAAGTACAGTGTTCGATACACAGGTAAGTATTCACAGGGCTGAGCTGTTAGCGTGCAGGGGTTCTAGCTCTCAATGTAAGTACAGTGTTCCATACACAGGTAAGTATTCACAGGGCTGCGCTGTTAGCGTGCAGGGGTTCTAGCTCTCAATGTAAGTACAGTGTTCCATACACAGGTGGGTATTCACAGGGCTGAGCTGTTAGCGTGCAGGGGTTCTAGCTCTCAATGTAAGTACAGTGTTCCATACACAGGTGGGTATTCACAGGGCTGAGCTGTTAGCGTGCAGGGGTTCTAGCTCTCAAGTAAGTACAGTGTTCAATACACAGGTGAGTATTCACGGGGCTGAGCTGTTAATGCGCTACCCACCACTGAAGATATTCAGAGGTCTGTATTCCAAGCAGATACGGGTTTAGTCGATGACTGACGGCTGGTGGGCCTTACAGGTGAAACTGCAAACAATACTGGGCTTCCCGCCCAGCTTGACAAGGGGGCACACGGGGGAGGATCGGCTGTTGTCCTTCGAGGGATTGCTGCGTGGGCAACGACATCCAACCTCCTCCAGAGGCGCCTCCAACACGTCCGAGCTCCGGCTTACTTAAGGTAAAGATTGTGGTTGCCACCAATACACTACTCCTCTCCGTCAGGCCTCTTCCTACGACCAGGGACACAACCACGGACAAACACCACACACCACAAAGGCACTACAATTCTTCTCGTGTGTACACTTCAATATAGCAGCACTCACCACACTCCACACACTCAGTGAAAGAAGATCGGTGGTGTATTCCCGTTTCAGGCTCAGAGTCCTGACAGGGCGGGCCAGATGGGCAAAGGCAGGAGGGCAGACCACAGCAGGCAGATATATCATACACCGGAGTCTCTCCGTCTTTCCCAGCGATCTCCAACGCAAGGCACTACTATCAACACTGAGTAAACACACAAGCACTGAGGATTATCAGATCAACACAAGAGGGGGGGGGATTTTCCACTGCTACGGAGAGATATGCAGTCGGAACCCTTTCTTAAAGGCGGTTAGTCTCCCTCCACATCCGTCATTCACTCTCCACAATATACAAGAAATGTTCGTAAAGTCTTCACCCACCAGTACACAGTGTTGTCCTCTCCCAACACGAATTCAATGATCTCCTTCACTCAGGGGCCTTCCAAACGTAGGATCGCTCCTTCAACTCAATCCACAATAAGAGGTAAACACAACGTACAAAAGGTCGATCACTTAACTTCCTCCGCACTTCCAATATCCATTTTCCTTGGATTCTCCGTTGCAGCCCGTAAATCGCAACATCCACGCCACACCAGCCACTTCCGTATCCCGTGGAACAACAGCAGAACAAAAAAACCTACTCCTGTTCATAAACCAGCCCCTTTTATATCACTGCATCCTTCCCGATCCTCCAATCGGTATCCAACACGTCCTCTTCCCACACCTGACATGTATTTTGGATAATTTCCCCGCCTTGGGCCAACCGGAACAGAACTTATGTTTCACTTAAATTGGTCCGGGCGGAAATATTTCCCACACTACAGTTCCGCCCGGATTAGTCACCCAGTGACAACAGCCTTTATATTAATCAAACAGCAACAACAAAGAAATCACTCACTGCTCTTGATTGAAAAGCTTTTGTGACTTTAATAAAGAGCAATCTTTAATTTATACAGTGCGATATACAATGCTGTTTTACATTTGATTACTTTATTCAATTCCCGTACCTAAAAACTAATTCTAGACCTCGCTAAAAAAAATATTTTTTTTGTTTGTTTTATTTGTATCTTTATTTTATTGTATTTATTTATGCTGTTGCTTGTAGTTAGATAGAATATTTTTTTAATTTCTATAATTTATTATTTATTTTATTTATTATTTATTTATTATTTTATTTCCATAAACATAGCAATATCGAACCGTACTGAAACCGTGACTCTAAAACCGTGTTTCTTTACTTTGTGTATCCTAGCCTGGGAACGACAAACCTGAGCCCTAAAAGGAGACATTGTTATCCCTCACTACGAGTTCAGATAAATTAGAAAGACAACTCTCTTTCACTTAAAGTTTATTTTGTTTGATAAGTTGTGCAGCAACTAACACAACGCTCTCCTTGTAGTTCAGATAACCGCTACTGAGACTTACCATCTCCGTCCTCTCTCTCCTTTACTTTCCTCTTCTCTTTTTACATTTGTAGGACATGTAAGAACCATCAATCAATTCTAAGTGAATTAAATACACAATCGTGCCAAAGACGACGAATCATCCTTAGGAATTTGATTGTAATCATCCTCTCATTTGTTCTTCCTAACCTCCCTACATTTGGAAACGCAATGCAAGTTTTAGCATCTCATCCAACGTTGAGATCAATTTAATAGAGGTACGTGTTGAACAACTGTCACCTTCGCAGCCTCCCTGGTGAGCGGTCCAACTGAAAGGTGTACGGTGTCAATCCTGTCAGACTAAGAAAAGAGATATCAGAATTATTATTGTATTCTTTTGTCCAAAGCAAGAAATATAATAATATTGTTTACGTTTTTGATAACATTTAATTGGAAAAAATTATTTTCCTCATTTGAAAAACAGCAATTTTGCTTGTCATTTGAATTTGTTTTTCACCTCTGTCTCTCTTTTCCTCTTCCTCATTAGAGTGACAAAGTCTTCGCATCTCTAGTCTACTTAGACACCCTGAGACCAACACAGTCATCACCACATTTCACTAGTGGTTCACAATCAATGATACAACACTTAGTTGTCCCACCACACATAGGCTTTTACTCCACACAGATCTGTGTCAGTCTCTCTTCTCCCCAGCGTGCCAAAATGCCGCAGACTGCAGACCCCATTTGCCATGGGGGAGATGTGAACATTTGGCTGAGAGGCATGACAGACAGCCTCACTCCAAAGACATTTGAACTGTTATTATTTTTAATAATAATCCTAATCCTGAAAAGATTCCTGACACAAGATTCAAGCCAGAACAACAACCACGAGGAGCTAGTCAAGATCACGAGCTCACTAAGCTATGCCTTCACAACCCAGCTGAAACTGAGCGACAAGCACATCACCCACCTTCAAGAGGAGCTGACTCGTGCTCAACATCGCATAGACAAGCTGGAAGTGAAAGTTCAAAATCAACTCAAAGCACCCAGCAAGAGGGAGCGGGAAACAACGGAACAAGTTATGAAGCTCCAAGCAGCCCTGCAGCAGCTCAGCTCGACCAGCAACATGCAACGGCTGCTCAGAAAGACCTGGTAAACAGACTCCAGAATGCCGAACAGCTACTAGAGAAAGCCAAGATAGGCATCAGAAACAAGAATTCTGAAAATAGTGCTTTGAAAGACCACTTTGAAAGGTACAGAACTGAAACGGACAATCTGACCCAACAACTAGACAATACCAATGATGAGCTCTACATGGTCAGTAAAGAACTCCAATATGCTTACAAGCACAAACAAGAGCCAAGGAAAGAGAAACCTCTCTTAGCCTCGTCACTGCTGAGCAGAGCAGAGTCCCACGTCCAAGAACTGACATATGACGAAAGGAGCGAAGGGCCACAACCCAAAACCTCACCTGCCTTCGCCACACAACCCTTTCCTGCCAACGAAAGAAAACCTCCCGTCCAAGGCCTTGAAGCTGCACACGGGATGACAATCAAAGACCTCAACAAGCTGTCTGAAAACATCAGCAGGTTCAACCCAGACTCCATAGAGAGCCCCGACATCCAAGCTTACCTGCGAGATATCGAATTTCACCTGGAAGTGAGACCTCATGTGACTGACAGAGACTGGTTATACCTCCTTAGAGCCACGTCCAGTCCCGAGGTACAAAACTTTCTAGATCGACAGCCCAGTCAAACTAAGTCAAACTACCAGGGACTTCGTGAGGTCCTGATTAAAGAGTATACAGACCCAGAGTCTGAACATGGACTGTTAACTGCCTTGGAAACCAAACAAGGCCATCAAGAGACTCCACAAGCTTATTACAACCGACTCCGACAAGCCTACTTTGGTGCACACAACAAGCCTGACCTTGAAGAGGATGTGAACTTCAAAACCCTCTTTCTAAGAAATTTGCACCCTGGAGTCAGTCACCATCTAGGTGTCATGGCCTGTCCGAACTCCATGACCATTCAACAGTTGCGTGACCTAACACAGAAGGCCTATAACAAGCAGAAGTTGGCCTCAAAGAAAGGTAACAAAACATCCACACTCTTGAACTCTGTCAACAAAGACTCAAGCCTTGCACTGGACGACACCCAGTGGCATCACAACACCAGAGTCTTCCATCAAGAGCACAGAGAACGTGACGCCCATATCCACAACCGCTTTCAGCCCAACTGCTGGAAAAATCCATGGGACCAGCCACGCTTCTCAAGAAACCAAAAGGATAAGAACATCTGGAAACCTAACCAGATATCCAAAGGTAATCAGCTGACTCATCCAAGAGCAACTCGTGTGGGTAAGCGACAACAAAACCCACCTCAGCACCACTCAGACATGCACAGTGCTGAGTAGGCACAAGAACATGACCGCTTACCATTAGAAGACATGGAACAAGTCATGGAACAACTAAGAGAGTTCCTTCAAGACAATTTACATGCAGGTGACCACAAATTTGAGTCATGCTCGCTGTGACCAGCTACAGAACGGAAGCCCGGTGATCACCTGGTGCACCACATCAGAGATGACAAGCACCTGTTCAACAACGACCCAGAAGGAACAAGTCTTTCACAGCCAACTGTTGATGAAAAATCTGAGGTACTAAAGGACATCACCTCAGACACCTAACACAGTCACTAACAAACTGTCAAATTAACTCCAACTCCAAGAACCACATTCCCTGTCTGTGCAACAGCAACCACCAGAGCACAGAAGGTCAGAAAGTCTGCTACAGCCAGAAGGCATCACAAGAAGAATGCAACATAGGAGACAAAGTTTTGCAACCCAGCTTCACACAGCCATGCCAAACTGCCTCCGACTGCGTGCTAAAGAAATTCCTGCCTTGCTGGACTGACCCCTCATTAGACCATGGACACGCCCTCATCCAAGCCAAGGATGCAGAGAGCCAGTCTTCAGTGACATGCTAGAAAAAGGGGGAGACAACACAGACTTGAACAGATCTGACCACACATGCACTACACCAGTAACACACAACATTACCTACACCCAGAGGTAAACACATCTACTGACAACACAGTCAACAAACATATTCTTCCCACAGGTAGAATATCCAAACGTGCAGCCATCCTCACAATAGGTAGAACACCTGACACTAAGTTAAGGTTCATGACACACTAGCTGCACCTGACATCCTAGCTCAATAGTAGTTGTAACCCATGCTAGGAAAACCCACAGCAGCCTTGTTTTGTGTTGTTCTTCTTTTACCTATCCTTCTCCTTCCCCTCTTTCCTGAGTAGGTGAAACGCCTAGACACCCTGCAAGGGTCGAAGGTCTGATATTAGGATTGACTCGCAACACCTAATATCCGCCAGCCACTCTAAACTGAATGGAAGCCAGAGAGCTCCATGCATGATAGTTCAATTCATTGAATTGAAAATGAAATTACTAGAAAACTAACGGTAAATGTGTAAAGTAAGACAACCTAGAAGAACCAAAGTTAACCACAAATTTGATTGATGAATCAAAATAAAACAACAATTTCCAAAACGATCTAAACTATCCTCATTGTGCTAAACTACATTGACTAATTGAACTTAACCACGTGTACCTAAATAACCTGATGCCTGCACCAGTACAGTAACTGTCATGGAGGTGTTGTCTTGCTGTTTGCTGTGTTTGTCTGCTTCTTCTGCCTTTGTTTCTCCAGCGATTGACGATGTCTTCACCTAAACACCTCGCCGATCGAAAGGGGGATATATGTAGCAGAAATGAGTCGAACCAGACAAATTAAAGAGTCTATCAGAGCTGTGTGCATTGAAACGAGAGCCGAACTCCTCGGGAAGTCATAAATCAGTTCTAGTGCCACAAGAACCAAGCAAGATAACCAACCAACTTGTTCACACAACAGCTTTCAACATTAACACCAATATAACAATTATTGACAATTTTAATTCGAAGAAGAGATTGTCAAATTTATTGTTCGTGATTGAAATGCAACGCTGGACATCACATGTAAACCCAGGAGATCAAGTTAAATACTTGCATTGACTTCCCCCACCCAGCAGAACCAGACTGAAATTCCTAAGGGGGAAGGGCTTTAAACCTTTGTCTTCACAGAAAAGTCCCTTTGCCAGAGAATGGCAAAGAAACTGCTTTTTGTACATTATATATGGACCAGAATGAACTCAAAAAGACTTATAAATGAATCATTCCATTGCTTAACTCCATATTCCTTTATGTGTAACCCACACATTTGACTATCATGTATAATCACTTACTGTGTATGTCTTTTGATAACTATAGGATACATAGTCATGTCTAGTATTGATATAATCGAATTTTCTTGCTTGATATTGTCCTGACAATCATTTTTTTTGTAAAATATATCATAATCGTGTTATAGGAATCATGTCCAAAATTAGACCCTGCGGGGCAGGAACCACATGCTTGGTAAGATAAACAAATGATTTATGATACCCCCGAGCCAAGACCATATCTGATTGGTCAAGGCAACATTTGAGGGGTGGCCAACAGGGAAGTTTAAATACTTTGGACACCATGAAATTGGGCTTTTAGTTCTAGCATTGCTTGTGCTATCAGTCATGCCTTGCTTTTTATGTCCGCTTTTAGTTCCAGCCTTGCTCGTGCTATCAGTCATGCTATTAGTCATGCCTGCTCTTAGCTTTTAGCTTGTAGCTTTGCTACCTAGCTTTAGCTTGTAGCATCTAGCCATGCGGTTAGTCATCATTGTTCTTTGAGCGCGGTTCCAGCGTGTCTGCCTGCTGCTACTATGCCACGATGAGAAGGAACACAACGTAGTCTCTCAAACTTTATTCCTTTTCTTTTCCGTTTGAGAGTTTCGTGTTCTGAGTTAAGTTTTGTAACGTCAGTTCAACTTCAACCAGCCCACACGACTCTGCACTTTCAGCCAACGCCCAACAACCACGGGCTTCCCAAGACGTCACTTCAGAGACTGAACTTCCAGCCAATCAACGACCTCGGGATAGCCCTTTCACCAAGGCTCCTTCTTCACAGGAGATGCAAGTAACTTTACCTCCAGACTGTGACCTTTACTGGTGTATCTAATATAATTTTAACCTCATTGAGGAACTCAATGCGAGCGCTAATTACGTGATTGGTTGTTCATGTTTATGCAATTTAAAGTATTGCTGTGAACTTGGGATTCCATATTTCCATTCTCTTAAACTCATCTTTTCCTATCTTTCGATCTTCCTGCAGCTTGTGTGAATGTGTGAGTGCGTGCGTTGATGTGTTAGATTAGTTTATATGTCTTAGATTTATCTAATAAAGCCTTATTCATATTGAAAAGAGAAGTATCTTGTGTTTTGTGCTTACAAGTTAATGTCTTAAACTGGCGATCTTGTTACTGTGCTAATTGATAGTGTTTCACTATAGTTTGGATATTAATATCCAGCGCAGATTTTATGTTAAACGGCTTGTTCAGATCGCAGGGCGTCTCATTGATCAGCCGTGAAACAGTGATTCTGTTCAAATTCCCTTTAAAATCATAAATGATTCCCTTTGAGCTAAATTTACCTGTTTCCGTTACATTTGGTAAGGAGCTGCAGTCGCGGCTGTATTTCTGTACGTTTGAATTGAACTGGGTTTTGTGTACTTATTGGGCTCGTATATCTTCCTAGTGTGGACTGGGGAAGCCTTTGGGTATAACGCATGTGATACCCGATCGACTTTACGTACTGGAGTTTAAATGCCCTGTGCATTGCAAGCAGTTTAAACCGGTAGGTTGTTGTTTATTGTTTGCTGCATTAAGGGTCTGGATTGATCACATTAAATTTGTATTTATCTTTTTAGTTTACAGACTGAGGGCGAAACATTGCAGTGGGTTTCTCGTCGGGGCTTTTGCGACTGTTATACCACTGATTGTTTTTCAGTGGTGTTGCATATGGTCACGTTACCGACTCTCATCTCATGGTGCTTTGCTGGCTCGATGGCCGGAATGGACGCATAATCTACCGCAAACTGTATTCACGTGCTGCTGTGGTATTGTTTATTTCTGTTTAAAGCTGGACGCTTGCAACATCAGCTGTCTGGTGGTCTGGCGTGCCGCAGATTCGATGCGATCTACGTTACTCTCGCTTTGAGGCATCTAATGGTTTAACCATCCAGCAGTCATTATCTCGATCTGGTTTCTTTTGAATGGTGTAAACGCTATATAATTTGATCTACTTTTGCTTTCTTGTTATGTTTATGTGAGCCCCTTTCCTTTAAAACATTTAGTATTCTTTTGTCATAGATTTGTTTTTCTTTTCTGAATTTATAATTTTGTTGTCAACCAAGTTTCTGCGAACTGGCTGTTAATTGAATGTTTTCTTTGGCTTAATTGGAATTGTGAATTTGTATTTTTTTTTCTTGCATTCACAGTTTCACTGTAGTGTTTTATTAGTTAATGGTAACCATAGGTGTGTGTAATTGTTCTTAATTCATTAAGTACTCGAGTTTTATAAGAATGTATGTGAGTGTGTATATGTGTTTAATGTGTAATTCTGTTTCCTCTCCAGTTGTTGGTGTAATCAGGATTCGTGTCTGTGTGGACGAGTCTCTCTCTCTGTTTGGTGGTGGTCTCTTCAGATTGCAGTGTTCCACATTTGTGGTCTGAAGTGTGAGTGCACGAGTGTTTGCTGTGTCATTTCCAGAGAATGAGCAAGTAGTCCCCAGCCCTGGAGTGGAGGCCGAATTGTGTGTTAGTGTGTGTTTTGATTAGTATATTTCCAAATAAAAATTAATTTTGTATTTCATCCATCTCTGGTCTTATCTCCGCCGCAACCGAACCTGTGTGCTTTAGAGTTAATCTTATCAGGCGATTCCCCGGTAAATTTGCCTCTGGGGTGGCGTAGTCGGGTATCTTAGCGGGCCAGAGTTTAGGTCTGCATTCTGGGGGTGAGGCAACCCTCTCTTCCTGGTGTGAACTTTCAAATGTATGCCCATTATAAAACGAACGCTCCGCCACACATACATGCTATTTACATATTGTAGCCCAGTTTGTAGTGAATACAGTGTTTTCAGACTTTAGCCATTTATATATTTAGAAGCAAATGAAAAAAACAACAACAAAAAAAAAAACACAAAAGTCAGGGTATGTCAAAACTTCTCCAGGCCCCCATAACCCCCTAGACCTCAGAGGGTTAACATAGCCCATAAGGCAGGGGGATGATACATTTTGGTAGCCGAGTTAAGGACACAATAGCACCAGGACATTGTTGGAATTTGTAAGCAAGTAATGTTTATTTCTGTAGCACCTTTCAAGAGTAGGTGTCACAAAATGTGTTACATCAAAATAGTAAAAAAAAAAAAAAATAGACATGAAAATTAAAAGAACAGATTAGACAAAAGTTTGAATAAGTGAGTTTTCAGATAGTTTTAAAAAAGGTCGACAGAGTCCACAGATCTCAGTTTCAGAGGAAGAGCATTCCACATCTTGGGAGCAACAACGTCACAGGCAGGGGCGTAGCAACCGGGGGGGACGGGGGGGACACGTCCCCCGCACTTTTAGAAACAGGTGATTCTGACCCCTGCTAATTTTTTTTTTTTTTTTAGGATCCAGCGTGAATATTTCCTGTAGTGTTCTCTGATTTGTTACTTAGATTTGAGTGAAGTAACATTCAGCCAATCACAGAGCGAATCATCTCCTGGGCGCGTCTGCTATGAGCTTCAAATCTCTTGTTGCTCTTCTGAATTTTCGTTCGTTCGTTTGTTCACTTCACTATTAGGCCGTCTGGGATCAAATGCACCCCGGAAAAAAGTAAAGGACGATTACATCCTTTTTTCAAACACACACTGTAAGTATGTTACAGTATGTCGCGATGACACGAATCGCGCGATAAAGTTTTCATGTTATGATTTAACCTATTGAACCCGTATGGACCTCGTCACGTCGCGCCAGATTCAGTGTGTTAAATGCTCTCCTAATTGTCACTTTGGATAAAAGCGTCTGCTAAATAAGACGTAACAATATTATTGGTTTCTGCTGTCTTTTGTTTGTCTACGTGCTGCTCGCGGAGTAAAATTATCATTTCATTTGAGATCCCATACAGCAGAGGCAGTTATTAGATTTATACAACATCTATTTAAAATGTATGAGAGCTGTTGTATTCCATAAGTCAACTTTTAATCCTACTCCTAAAGCATGAAAATTACTGTCATTGGCAATAATGATATGAAGTATTGACATTTGTTTGGGAGACAGGCTGTGTCCAATTCCTTCTCAATCTTAAGATTTAAAAGAAAAGCTTCTCATCAAGCCACACTCCACTGTACTTTATTAACTTTTCAGCAAATGTTTTGTTTTAGAGGGGTTTTGAACCTTTTTATCCACTTCACAGCACTTCATTAATTGTTTCTGTCTCTCCTGCACACTCATAAATGTGCACAGACAACAATTATTGCTTGTAAAGTAAACATTGTCTTTGGTGCACATACAGATGTACCCTGATAAAACACTCCTATGCATCACCGTTTCCTGTAAAACTTTTCTACAGAGCGAGATCTTAAAGTGAGTCAACAGCGCCAATCTCTAAATGCGAGTTTGCTCTTTGAATCAAATTAAATAAAAATACTGTGTACAATAAATTACATAATATATGCTGCACACAAAAAAAGGACATACAACATGACAAATGTAGTCTGCTTCATGGGCAGATGATTATATGAGCCATGTTTTTTTATTTATTTTATCTTTTTATGAATTGTTACAGAAATTAGTCACTCAAATCCTTAACTGAAATCCATCAGAACATTAGTTTGTAAAACTTAAATCAGCATAATTACTTAATAGTTCTTTAACCCTTAAACCCTGAAGGAATTTTTGCCTCGTGAAGTTGATGCTTTTTCTGAGTGACATACAAAAAAATAATGACTCATAACTTGAAGACTGTAGCAAGGAGATTCAAAAGGTTGGTATCATTTGGTAGAAAACGTTCTGCACTTTCAGTGGGAAAAATCATTTCATCTGAATTTTCTCCTGCTGAGAAAATTCAAGTGTTTTTGTCACTGTTTCATGGCTGATCACAGAGACGCCCTGCAATTCACTGAATGAGCCGTTTAACATCAAATCTGCACTGGATAGTAATATCCAAAGTATAGTGAAAACACTATCAGTTAGCACAGTAACAAGATCGGCGGTTTAAGACATTAACTTGTAAACACAAAACACAAGATACTTCTCTTTTCAATATGAATAAGGCTTTATTAGATAAATCTAAGACATATAAACTAATCTAACACATAAGCAAACACACTCAGACATTCAAGTTGCAGGAAGATCGAAAGTTAGGGAAGAATGAGTTTAAGAGAATGAAAATGTGGAATCCCAAGTTTACACAAAACTTAAAATAGCATAGACATGAACAGCCATCAATCACTTAATTAACCCCTCGCATTGAGTTCCTCAATGAGGATAAAATTATATTAGATACACCAGTACAAATGTCTGGAGAAGTTACTTGCCACTCCTGTGTAAAGGGGGCTCCCTTTGTTGTCGTCGAAAGGGTGTTTCATTCATTCATTCATTTATTATACAGGAAAGGTTAAAAAGTAACATTGAGATACAGTTTAAACGGGCCTGACTCAGTTTAAAAACTGGTTTCCAGCAGGTTCCTGTTCTGCAGAACATAAAACATAAAACACAATTTACAACATAAAAAGAAAAGAAAAACAACACTTTTAAACATAAGCTAAACAAATACAGAGAACTAAAAACAACAATACAAACAAAACTAGGACAATATAAAAACAGTTAATGAACACAAGTGTAACTGTTCAGTAAAAACAGTATGTATGCCTTTTTGAAACCTGTAACAGATGGTATTGTTCTTATGTGATGTGGAATATCATTCCGAATTTTTGTGTATGTATAAAAAAAGGATTTCTGACCATAGTTATTTTTGTATGAAGGGACTGGTATGAGTGCCTGTGATACTGACCTAGTATGGCGTAGTGGCCTCCTATTGTCTGATTGATGAATTGCGTCAAATGTTGATGTAGTAGCATTTTGAATTTGAAAATAAAATTTAATAGCATGACTATTTATATAATGCTGAAAAGTCAGTGCATTTTTGTGTTTCAATGCAATGCAATGATGGGACCATTTTGGGAGATTACTGTGGATTTTAAAAGCATGATTGTATAATCGTGCTATTGGTTCAGTAATTTCTTTAGTGGTAAGAGACCAAATTGGAAGACAGTAAGACATTGTTGATAACACAATTGCATGTAAATAAGTTTCAGAAACAGAAGAGGAAAGATATGGTCTAATCTTGTTATACACAAAAAGTTTCTGGTTCAGTTTTTTTGTTAGAACAGAAATATGATCCCGATATGAAAGGTGTGTGTCAAGTAACACACCAAGATATTTATAAGTCTTTGTCGTGACAAGATCTTGATTTGCAAAAGTAATAGGGTCAGCATAAGAAAGACTTTTCCTGGGTGAATGGAAGTACATACATTCAGTTTTTTTTTAAATTGATGGTCAGATGGTTTTTATTTAACCAGTCATGTAAACACTGAAGATCAAATGTTAGTTTAGAGTTTATAGCATCATCATTTGAGTCAGAGAAAAAAATCACAGTATCATCAGCATACAGTAAGCATTCTGAATATTTACACACTTGAGGGAGATCATTAATATATAAAAGAAAAAGCAAAGGTCCAAGAATACTGCCTTGAGGAACACCCGTATCACAAATTAAAGATTGAGATGTTACATAATTAATTTTAACAGATTGCGACCTGTTTGTCAAAAAAGAAAAAAGCATTTCTATCACAGATGAAGACAAATTAAATGAGTAAAGTTTGTTTAGCAAAATCTGATGATTCACTGTGTCGAAGGCTTTACGAAAGTCAATAAAAACAGCTCCTGTTATGTGACCTTTATTAAGTGCATTACGTATTTGTTCAGTAAAGAGTAGTAATGCTGACATAGTAGATCGCTTAGCGCGGAAACCGTGTTGACAGTCGTTAAGCCAGTTATACATTTCTAAATAAGAAATTAACTGGTTATACAAGGTTTTTTCAAGCAACTTCGATATTGTTGGAAGTATTGCTATAGGTCTATAGTTTGAAACAAGAGTAGGATCATCAGATTTAAAAATTGGAGTAATTTGTGCTCTTTTCCAGTCAGTCGGAAAGATCGAGAGCCTTGTGCATAAATTAATTAAATGATGAAAAAGAGGTATAAGGCTATCAGCATGAGTCTTCATAAATGAAGTATTTAAACCATAAGTATCACAGGCATGAGAATTATTTAATGAGCGCAACAAACGTATTACTTCATTCTGTGAAATCTCAGAAAATGAAAACTGATCAGATGTTAAAGAAAGAACAGGTGAAAAGCAAGGAATTTCAAAGTTGGTTGCAAGTTCTTTAACAGATGATACAAAATAATCATTAAAAGCTCTTGCAATCTTGTCTGAGTCTGAAATAAGAATACCCTGCAGGGAAATTTGGATATTGACATTCTTTTTATTCACATTTTCGCCGGTGATCACCTTAAGGGTCTGCCATAACATCTTTGGATTAGCAGCGGATACAGTTATCTGTTGTTTAAAATAGTTCGCCTGACGCAGGTCAGCAGTACATTTATTTCTAATTTGTATAAAATTAGATCGAACCTTGCTGGTAGTGATATATTTATTTTGTATTTTCTGGAGTTTAGTGTGGAATTGTGTTAAAATTTGATCCGGATTTTCCATTGACATCTCATTGCTCCAATCAGTAGCATTAAATTCCGCATTAAATTGTGGTAATTTAGAAGTTGGTATTTTTGGTACAGAATAAGGAGCATGAGTTTTTGAGGATTTTAATGTTGTCCTAACTGCATAAATTAAAAAATGATCTGAAATAACCGAATCTATAACTTGCCACTCCTGTGTAAAGAGGGCTCCCTTTGTTGTCGTTGAAAGGGTGTTTCCCGATGTTGCTGATTGGCTGGAAGTTCAGTAGTCGCTGAAGTGCTCAAAGAATGCTAACAGTGATGACTAAAAGCATGGCTAAAAGCAAAAGCTAGGAAGCAAAGCTAAAAGCTAAAAGCATGATTTGATGGTGTCCTAAACTGGCCTGTTGGCCATACCTCAAATGTTGTCTTGACCAATCAGATATTTTCTTTGCTCGGGGTATCATAAATCATATGTTATCTTATCAAGCATGCAGGGTCTAATTTTGGTTATGATTCCTATAACAAGAATATGATACATTTGACAAATAACTGATGGTCATATACATTTCAAGCAAGCAGATTCAAACACATACTTACTAAACATGAATCCTTAAGCTATCCAATAGTTATTAAAATACATACACAATAAGTGATTACAAGAATGATAGTCAAATGTGTGGGTTACATATAAATGATTATGGAGTGAACCGATGGACATATTCATTTATAAGTCATTTTCAGTTCATTAAAAGACAGTTTCTGTGCCAGTCTCTGACATAAGGATGTTCTGTGGAGACCAGAGGTTAAGAGGTCCCCTTAGGAATTTCAGCCTGGTTCTGCTAGGTGGGGTCAATCCAAGGATCTTGTTTATTACTCTCATGGGTTTACATGTGCTGGCCGGCGTTGTATCTTGATTACTTGCCCCAAATTTGACAATCTCTTCTCAGAATTGAAATTGTCAATAATTGTTCTAGTGGTGTTAATGATGAAAACTGTTCTGTGAAAGAGTTAGTTGGTTGGTTATCTTGCTTCTGACATGTGGCACGGAATGATTTACCACCGGTTGCCTTCCTAAAGGGATTTGGCTCATGTTTCAACCATAGTCCTAATTGACTCTTTAATTTTTCTGATTGGGGTCAGATACTCTACATATTTATCTCTATCTCGCTCTCATTTTTTGTTTAATCTTAAACAAATGTTTGAGTGCTATCACTTTTTCCACAAAAATATTAAGCAACAAAACTGATTCATCACCATCTTGAGATTCCTCAAGATGGCGCCGCCGAGTCCGGTCGCCGTCCAGGTCGCTCCGTTTAGATTATGTTTTTATTTACTTTTTTACCTACTTTTGCTTTCTCTTTTTACACACATTACCTCTGCACTGATCATATACGAAAAGGAAACACTTTTGGACATTGGACACAGCTTCACTGACCTGTTTCAGGACACTTTATCCTCCAACCCATCGTGGCCATCTGAGATTCTCCGGAACGCCGAGATGAACAATGGCCACCTGAATAACCACCCGAGGCGACG
Organism: Carassius auratus; assembly: GCF_003368295.1. Classification (NCBI taxonomy): domain Eukaryota; kingdom Metazoa; phylum Chordata; class Actinopteri; order Cypriniformes; family Cyprinidae; genus Carassius; species Carassius auratus. The sequence goes on from NC_039284.1 coordinate 1,525,471, forward strand.
GATCAAGAAACACCGCCGGAAACATGCTGGGATTCACAAAAGACTGAGGAAAAGAGCACACAGCCCTCCTTTACCGAGCATTTTGCTCGCCAATGTCCAGTCTCTGGAGAATAAGATGGACGATCTTAGAGCCAGGATAAGTTTCCAACGGGACATTAGGGACTGTAACATCCTTTGTTTGTCTGAAACGTGGCTCATGCCCTTGGTCCCAGACGCTGCTGTAACGCCGTCTGAAAACTTCTCTGTTTTACGGATGGACAGGACAGCTGAGGCCGGCAAATCCAAAGGCAGAGGAGTTTGTTTCATGATTAACAAGAAATGGTGTGACCCCAGGAATATGTCCACTCTGTCGCGCTCCTGCTCGCTTCATCTGGACCATTTATCCATTATTTGCCACCCATTCTATCTGCCTCGGGAGTTTTCATCGATCATCATAACTGCTGTTTACATCCCTCCACAAGCAGACACTGGCTTGGCTTTGTCTGAGCTTCACGATGCGCTCAGCGTCAACATCGACAAACATCCTGACGCTGCTATTATCATCGCTAGGGACTTAAACAAAGCCAAACTCAGGCAAGTCATGCCTAATTTTTATCAACATGTATCCTGTCCAACCAGAGGACCGAATACACTGGATCATTGCTACACTCAGTTTAAGAATGCACGCTCACTACCGGCTTTCGGCAAATCGGACCATGCCGCCATTTTCCTCACACCGGAATATAAACAACGGCTCTTTCAAGATCCCCCGGTGAAGAGGGTGGTGACGCGATGGTCCGACCAATCAGAAGCAACGTTACAGGCGGCTCTTGATGACGTAGACTGGGACATGTTTCGCGCAAGTTCATCTGACGTCAGCGAGTTCACGGATGTAGCGTTAAGCTTTGTAAACACGCTAGCCGAACAAGCTATAGATACAATAACTATAAGGACATTCTCAAATCAGAAACCATGGATGGACAGATCAATCCGTGCAGCAGTAAACAAACGCACTGCTGCTTACAACACCGGTCTTCTATCGGGAAACATGAGCGAGTACAAAGCATCGTGCTATGCTCTCCGGCGCGCAGTAAGAGCCGCCAAACACAGACACAGGGAACGCATAGAGTCACATTTCCAGCTAAATGACTCCCGACGCATGTGGCAAGGACTAAGGACCATCTGTGACTTTTGAAATAAATCCTCTGCAGAGGCGAGAGCAGATCCGTCGCTGGCTGACGAGCTAAACACTTTCTACGGCCGCTTTGAAAGCAGTCGAAGCAGTGCGAGTCTGCCGATCAGCGCGTCAGGAAGCAGCAGTCAGAGCAGCGATCATCATGTAATCACCGTGTCGGAGGACGAGGTTCGGAGGGCACTAAAGAGAGTGAATGTAAGGAAAGCAGCTGGACCTGATGGGATTTCTGGCCGTGTTCTGCGGTCCTGCGCTGATCAGCTCGCTGGTTTGTTTACATCCATTTTTAACGAGTCTCTTGCTACATCGGTGGTTCCCACCTCATTCAAAAAATCGGTCATCATCCCTGTGCCTAAAAACAATAAACCCTCTTGTCTGAATGACTATCGTCCAGTTGCCCTCACATCAATAGTCATGAAGGTCTTTGAGGGACTGGTTAAAAACGTCATCTGCTCCTCCATCCCGGCATTTCCTCACCGGCAGACCTCAAGTGGTGAAACTAGGCCAGTACACCTCCAGCTCCATCAACCTGAACGTAGGAGCCCCGCAGGGCTGTGTCCTGAGTCCCCTGCTCTACTCTCTCTACACACATGACTGTGTGTCTTCGAACAGCTCCACATCCATTATCAAATTTGCTGATGATACTGTGGTTCTGGGCCTCATTCACAACAATAATGAGACCGCATACTTGGATGAGATAGAGAAATTGACATCATGGTGCCAGGACAACTCTCTCTCTCTGAATGTGAGCAAAACTAAATAACTTATTGTGGACTTCAGGAAGAGACAGCAGCAGCCCTATACTCCTCTTATGATCAGCGGGACCCCTGTGGAGAGGGTGAGCAGCTTCAAGTACCTTGGTGTAAACATCTCGGAGGACCTCACTTGGACTACTCACATTCAAACACAGGTTAATAAAGCCAGGCAAAGACTGTACCATCTGCGACAGCTGAGGAAATTCAGGGTCTCACCAGCAATCCTGAAAACTTTCTATTCTGGGGCTATAGAAAGTGTATTGACTCAGTGTATCTCAGTGTGGTATGGGAACAGCTCCAGTCAAGACTGCAAAGCCCTGCAGAGAGTTGTGCGCTTAGCTGAGCGCATTTCAGGGTCTGCTCTCCCCTCTCTGCAGGACATCTACCTCAAACGCTGCAGAAGTAGAGCTGCAAAAATCATCAAAGACTCCACCCACCCCAGTAATCATATTTTCACTTTGCTGCCATCTGGTAAGCGCTTCCGTAGCCTGATGGCAAAAACTGAGAGACTCAGGAGGAGTTTCTTCCCCCAGGCCATCAGGCTCTTAAACTCAAACCAGCTTCTTAACATCCTCATGCCTCCACTTAATGTTCACTTTATCTTTTTACTATATTCACTACCTCACATAGACACACTGACAGTGTCGCCCTGTTTTGCACATTTGCTTCTTATACATTCCTGGGTATCTTAATATTTAAGACTACAGCAAAATGCATATATGCACATTGTACATCCCTGTACATCTTAATATTTAAGAATACAGTTTACACTCATGCACATTATTTTGCGTTCTATATTTAATTCTACAATATAAATTTTTTATATTTTATTCTTATATTTTTATTGTTTACTTTTATTTCATTCTTACATAGCTTTATTTATGTATATTTTCATCTGTGTTGTTTTCTTTAATAATTGCACTGTCCATGGAGCGGACCTGACTCACATTTCACTGCTGGTTATATATGCTATATATAATTTTGTATGTGACGAATAAAAATATTGAATCTTGAATCTGTTTTTAACATTGATAATAATAAGAAATGTTTATTGAGCATCAAATCAGCATATTATAATTATTTATGAAGGATTATGTGACACTGTAACTTCTTTGTAAACAACAACAAATTTATAAATATTTCTAATAACGAATGTTGCGTTCCCAAATGCAAAATAAAGTGGCACAAACCAAGCGCAGTGCAGCTAGCACTAACAGTGAATCGAAACTAAAAACAGTACTGTAACAGCAGACATGAAGTGACTTCCATAGTAGGAAAAAAAAATACGATGGAAGTCAATGGGGACAAGCAACTGTTTAATTACCAACCTTCTTTAAAATATCTTATTTTGTGTTTAGAAGAAGAAAGGAAATCACACAGGTTTGGAACAACTTGAGGGAGAGTAAATGATCACAGAATTTTCATTTTTGGGTGAACTATCCCTTTAAAGTTTAAATGTGTACAATAACAATGTGCCCATTTTGCTTATTTCCTCTTAACACTTAATTACTAATCAGTAAGTGTTAAAACAGGCAATTCCGCTAAAAGCTCACCTGGTCTCACTGTCACATCCACCTCACAGTCACTGCTTTCACCTGGCCATGATGAGGGGCCTGCTGCTGCAAGGTCTGAAACTGAAATATATGGCTTCAAATGGTTGCTAAAATATCCTTTATTGTCACAATACCTATTTTTAAAATGTAGGCTGAGTAAAAGTTAATTTCTGATTATTTGTCTGTTTAAAATAAATGCAGATTATAGAATCACAGGGTACACTAACCTGCCAAACTAACCGCCGTGACAGAATACAGCCAGCGAACATTGGTCCAGCAGGGAGGTTTCTTGATGTCCACCAGGGAGATTGGTCTATCGAGGATTACGCCAGGGACTTCGTGGGGGCATTCTGGCACCCCGAGGAGACTCTGGAGAACTATATCAACCTAGCTCTGCAGGCTCACAGTTCCCCCGAGGCAGCGGCAGCGTCCACTCACAGTTCCCCCAATGTGGCGGCGTCCGCTCTCTGTTCCCCCGAGACAGCGGCGGCATACGTTTTCAGTACACACAAGATGGCGGCGGTGTCCGCTCTCAGTTCACCCGAGGCGGCGCCTTCCGCTCTCAGTTCCCTTAGGGCGAACCTTTCTACCTTTTTCTCCAGGCCCTCTCCCACTACACAGACATGGCCCTCCATCCCTCCCCTGATCCACCTCCATTCCACCTCCCTTTGGAGTGTCTGGAATCCAGTCCTTAAGGGGGGGTTCTGTCACAGTCTTCTGTCTTTCTGTCACTGTCTTCTGTGAGTGTTGTGTTTGTTTGGTGCCATGTGCTTTTGTCCTGTATCTTTTCTCACCCCTTGCCCACCTTGTCACCTCATTACTGTTTAGTTGCTCCACCTGTGTTTCTCACTTGCTCCCAGTCTCATTACCTTCACTCTGCACACCTTTGTCTCAATCACACACAGCTTGCTCATTGTCATGGACTATATATTCTCTTCTCACACACCACTCTGTTTTTATTTTTTTATTTTATTTTTTTTACCAAGTGTCCAGGTGTCCTTGAGCAACACACCTAACCCCAGCTGCTCCCGACGAGCTGGATGGTGCCTTGTATGGCAGACACCGCCGTCGGTGTGTGAATGAATGTGTGAATGGGTGAATGTGAGGTTAAAATAAAATTAATAAAAAAAAAAAAAAGGGAAGTCGTGGCCTAATGGTTACAGAGTCAGACTCCCAATCGAAAGGTTGTGAGTTCGAGTCCCAGGCCGGCAGGAATTGTTGGTGGGGGGAGTGCATGTACAGTTCTCTCTCCACCTTCAATACCACGACTTAGGTGCCCTTGAGCAAGGCATCGAACCCCCTTGCTCACCAGTACACCGCCATCTTGGGTGTACTGAAAACGTATGCCGCCGCTGTCTCGAACCCCCTGGGCGCCGCAGCATAAATGGCTGCCCACTGCTCCGGGTGTGTGTTCACAGTGTGTGTGTGTGTTCACTGCTCTGTGTGTGTGCACTTCGGATGGGTTAAATGCAGAGCACAAATTCTGAGTATGGGTCACCATACCTGGATTAATGTCACGTCACTTTTTTTAAATTAATGAGGAAAATCTTTAAATATAAATGACTAGGGTTGACTAACGGTTAATTGATTAACCGTTAGTCAACGAGGCTTAGTCAACCAAAAAGCCATTAGTCGCTTAGGCCGGGCATACACTGTGTGATTTCATCCGATTTTAAGCCGAATTCTGACTCGTGCGACTCTTTTTCGGGTCGGGCCAATTTTCAGCATTTTCATGCATCATTTGTCGTGTAGTGTACAATGAGAAACGAGAGGCGATTAAACTCTCCCGACCGGCAATCGGTCGGTCGGATGGATTTCTGACCTGTCAGAAATGTTGGTCTCTTCTCGTGAGCTATCGCACTATTGAAGCAGGCCTACGAACCGATTTTCCGCATCTCCCTACATGGCGTGTAGTGTGGACTGATGTGATGGAGGGAAAACTTGTGGAATTATGGCAAAGAAAAATAAAAACAAAGAGGGAAGAAAACGCCTGCTAACCTCCTGTTCATGTAGCAAAATGGATAAACCATACTGGCCACGGCCTCAGAGCCACCTGCGCGTCTAGATATGCCTGTGCTTTTTTTTTTTTTTTTTTTTTGGACGTTTCAGCACACAGATTTGCGCATATCACCAAAGCAGTGCATTTATCCCGGGAAAGCATGTTTATTCAGAAACCGCCACAAACCTCTGGGATCCTACGTGTTGATTCGGTTGATTCCCCACGTATAATGTGAGCAGTCCAATCGCAACTCGACGATCTGACCGTACAGTGAGCACATAAAAATCATGAGTTTTGGCTTTACATCGCATGAGATCTACTCTTACAGTGTGAGTTGGTACCTTGCCAAAATCGCACAGTGTATGCCTGCCTTAATAATTAATAATCAATTAATCATTAACCCTAATGCTGCAAAATGCATCTACTGGTATGATATGCCACTGGCAAATGCCACTCAAAACAACAAAACGCTTTGTCACCCGAATTGAGTTCGTTTGAATAAAATGCTAGTAGCAGGATTATAAAATGAATAGATGTGAAGAGATGTGACCATTTGATAAAATGAAGAGAGCACTCCATACATTTGAGATAACTTCACTGCCCGCTGAATGTGCCACTTTAAATGGTTTCCTGGTGCTCGTTGTTGTATTTTAAAACACAATTGCAATGTTGTCAACTGACATTATGGCATTTAAAATAAAATGATCTAAAACGTAACTGTGAACCGCTTCCATTGGCGCTGCTGCAAAAGACATTAATATTAACCATTTTTATCTGAGTATTATGATCAGTACTTAGTTTGATCCTGTTGGATAAGGTTCCTGAAAAAATGTCAAATTTTGACTTTGTTTTTGGCTTGTTTTTAAATATCCGGCATTTACTGTGCATTAGATCGTAACAGTGTGTGCAGACAAGGATGGAACGAGCGAGGGTTTGGTTAGATTTGGAGGTTATTGCTCAAGTCTCATTTGGCAAAAAATCTCAATGTTTCCATATTCACAATCATTTGAATGTTAAACTATTACTTATAATGTTAACTACTAGGCTTGCACTTTACACACATTCGCATATAGACAGACAAGATCATACTCTTCACATGAACTAAAACATCCTTGGCATAACAGCAGATTGGATCAGTATACTAAGGCCTATTTAAACTGACCAGTGTAACCTTTTATATGCTTGGGTGACTGTATTTTATTTAGATAATCAATGTAAGTTTGAATTGCTAGAATATGGTGGTGGGGTTTGCGTGTAAGGCGCCAGTGCTATCATACATCTGAGACATATAAAAACACTTTTTTATAGTGTTTACTCTCTGTTCCCCCGAGGCAGCGGTGGCAGCGTCCGCTCACAGTTCACCCGAGACAGCGGCGGCGTCTGCTCAAAGTCTCCTCGAGGCGACGGTGGCGCCCGCTATCTGTTCCCCCGAGGCGGCGGCGGCGGCATCCACTCTCAGTTCCCCCGAGGCAGGAGCGGCGTCCGCACTCTGTTCCCCCGAGGCGGCAGTGGCGTCTGTTTTCAGTTCCCCCGAGATAACGCTGTTGTCCGCTCTCAGTTCACCCATTTATTAAAAAGTAATTTCTTCCCTGCATTTGGACCCAGACCCTGTTTCTTCCTGCGCGTCCTACCGTGCCGTGACAGAATACAGCCAGCGAACATGGGTCCAGCAGGGAGGTTTCTTGATGTCCACCAGGGAGATTGGTCTATCAAGGATTACACCAGGGATTTCGTGGGGGCGGCTCAGTTATCAGCTACGGAGAGGACCTGCCTTATAGTGTACTTCTGGGGAGGCCTAGCCGAGCCCTTCAGGTCCCTTATGCCATTCTGGCACCCCGATGAGACTCTGGAGGACAATATCAACCTGGCTCTGCAGGTGAGCAGCTCAGCTGTCAGGGTGGGGAAGCCTACCCAGGATGTTCCCTGGGAGGCGGCAGCAGTGGCTGCTCACAATTCCCCCGAGGTGGCAGTGGCTGCTCAGAGAGCTCCAGAGGCAGCAGTGTCTGCTCAGGATTCGCACGAGGTGGCGGTGTCCACTAAGGATTCCCACGAGACGGTGGTGCCTGCTCATTATGACCCCGAGGCGGCAGTGTCTGCTCAGGAATTCCACGAGACGGCGGTGTCCGCTCAGGAATTTCCACGAGCCGGCGGTGTCGAGACGGCGGTGTCCGCTCACAATGCCCCTGAGGCAGCGGCATCCGCTCAAGACCCTCCCGAGGCGGCGACATCCACTCACGACACTCCAGAGGTGGCGGCGGCGGCATTCGCTCACAGTACCCCGAGGCGGCGGTGTCCACTCACAGTTCCCCCGAGGCAGTGGCGGTGTCCACTCTCTGTTCCCCCGAGGCAGCCCTCTCCCACTACACGGGCCTGGCCCTCCATCCCTCTCCCTGACCCACCTCTGTTCTGCCTCCCTCTGAGATTTCTAACTTTGGAGGGTCTGGAATCCACTCCATAAGGGAGTGGTTCTGTCGCGGTCTTTTGTCTTTCTGTCACTGTCTTCTGTGAGTGTTGTGTTTGTTTGGTGCCATGTGCTTTTGTCCTGTATCTTTTCTCACCCAGCCCACCTTGTCACCTCATTACTGTTTAGTTGCTCCACCTGTGTTTCTCCCTTGCTCCCGGACTCAGTTCCCCCAAGACGGCGGCAGCGTCCACTCTCTGTTCCCCCGAGGCAGCAGCTGCGTCCGCTCAAAGTCTCCTCGAGGCGGTGGCGGCGGCCGCTCCCTGTTCCCTCGCAGTCTTTTATTTGTGCACTTACAATAAAAAACTGATGATTGTAAAATAAAGCAAACAAACAGAATGCACGTTGTCATCCTTTCCTTTCTGTGAACTATTTAATGGAGTGCTGCGACACACTTCTGTTTTAAATCCATTATCTTAATTATTTAAGTCAGAAATATTTTGCTTTTTTTATGAAAACAAACTTATTTTTATTTTAGGCCTATTACTTAATAGGCTATGGATTTTCTTTAAAGCATACCATTTTTCATCAATTTCTTAAAGCATCCCATTTTTTGAGAGTTAAGAATTTGTTCGATGTATAAATTTGTTCCCTTAATTCAGTTAAATCATGGGTATTTTAAAAACTCTTAGGAACGAATCGACAAGTTCTAGGAATGAATAAACTGTCCTGTGTTGTGCATGATATAAAATAATTATCTGGTGAAATTACTTAGTTAATACATTTCTATTGCTTTCCATTAGAGGTCGACCGATGTATCGGTTTGGCCAATTAATCTGCACCAATAGTCGATTGCTGGAACAATCGGTTATCGGCAAAATCCATGCAGTTAGTTTTCCGGGTTGCGTCTGTTGCTGGAGTGGCTGAGAAGTGTCTGTTTTCATTATACAGTGTGAGAGCAGCTTCTAGTGGTTGAAATCACTGACAGCATGTGCTATTTGTTTAGACACGTGATGATGCACGCTGAACAGAGTGAGAAACTTTAGACCCGGATTTGAATGCAGCTGGCAGAAAATCTTGCTGCGCCTCAGAGCGCCATTCACATAGTTTTCCATTTAATTACATTATATTCGCCAAAATCATTGTTAATGTACATAATAAATTGTATATTGAGGATCTTCATCGAAACATTTGTCTTTCTGTGTATTTAATTTTGATTTCAATTAATTATTGGTTTTAAAAAAATCTGAAGGATCCATATACAGAGCAAAATGAGAATGGTCCAGCATTTAGCAATAATTATTTTCAACTCTGTTATTATTCTTGATTTTTTTTTAAATTACTAACACTTAGCATTTTTTAATTATGCCTTATGTGTGACCAAAAATTGTTTCAGCTGTTTGATCGCGCTGGTGCCTCGCGCACAGATTCACTGGAAACAGCAGGCATTCACCAGATATTCAGTGTTCGCAGCGGTCAACTTAATCCACGTATTGTTAATTATGATTTTTTTTTCATCGATACTGAAACATGCATGAACTACAAAGCCTATTTTACCTCATGAATAATAAATACAATTTACGATTTTTTTTAATATATTTTGTCTGTAAACAAGAAAAAATAAAACTTTGCTTAAAAAGCAAAACATTTTTTGTAGTGTAGTGTGCAAAGAAAACAAAATTAATGACTTCACTCTACAAATTATTCTATTCCATGTCAGTCTTCGATGCACATTCACAAGAGTATGTGTGTGGTGCTGCTGACTCAGTAACCTACCTTTCTTGGCCTTGAATATGTCAGCTGTATTGCTGTCTATGCAGCATCAGAAAGCTCTCGGATTTCATCAAAAATATCTTAATTTTATCTTAATCGAAGATGAATTGAAGGTATTTTTTGGTGAATTATAATTTAATATGGTTTGATATATATTATTTGAAATAAAATGTTAGTCCCTAACTATGGTCATGCCAGGTTGCCAAAAAAAAAATAGATATTATGCTTAGATATTAAAAGTCACATATATATTAATAATACATTAAAAACTATTTGTATGAGCTGTTTATCAAATGATTGAGCAGACAGATTCACGGTTACACCCTGACTGCGTCACGGTTACACCCTGGATCTGCCAGGCACCAAAACTAAGGTCTAAAGGAATGGTTTGTGATGTGTCCAGAATATCAATTTAATTTACTGCTGTTAATTCACATGCAATTATTTTGAACTCCGTTAAGCATATCAATTACCCCACAGACTGTATCTGAGGGATATATAACAAACCACAAATGAACTGTGGTGATTCAAAAGGAGGACAATTAAGTATTTTCATACATGGTTAATTCAAAATTCCATGCATTAATTTAGAGGAGGAAGATAATATGGTAATTGCAAGCTATTAGATAAAAAAAGACAGTATAGAAATACACCTTATTTTTGCATGCTGAAATGTCTTATTTTCAAATCTCTCTCTTGCTGCCTATAAATGCAAAGACCAAAACTATAATATACCAACTGCTTATGACATAAGATCCAACCTTCAACCTTACTTCCATATCTGTAACTAATTTCAGTTGTGTGAAAAGATTGTAAAATATGACAAGGCAAGCGTTACAGTTCAAGCTAAGTAACCAGGTCAAAAGTTTAACTAATTCTAAAATCTATTCATATTTTTTCTATGTGAATCAGAATAGTCACAATAAGTCTAAATGGGTTAAAACTCCTTTACACCACTAGATAGACTCTCTCTTCTCAACAGCATCTGTCTTATACAACTCAAGTGTTGATGTATCTTTAAGTACAATATCAAAAACTACTCCTACATTATAAGTACTTGCTGAACGACATATTTGTCAAGGACTGATTTCTTTCTCAGCTCTGTTGGATCTTAGTAGAAGGTGAGCACTGAACATTTCACTGTCATCTTTTCCAAAACAGGATTTTTTTTTTTTACCACTTTGCCCAAAGAGCCCCGTGTCAATATCAATTATACGTGCAGGAGGCAAACAAAGGGATTAATTCGCTAACAAATAATTTCACAGTGACCATAACTGGAGAAGATTTGCATGTGAAAAGTAGAGCAAAACACCCTCGGTTCAGCAGCTAAAGAGTATGTTAATAGGGCAAAAATTTTAGAAATTGTATGATTAGAGAACACATCTGTAGGGGATGTTAAACAGAACATGTCAGAACAATGCATGAAGCTTTAGCAAGAGATGTGCAGAATTAATGCATCTCTGTTAATGGGTTATAAAGACCCTTCTATTTCAGCACAGCACTGATTATTTATCAGTATACTATATATTTATACAACACTTGAAAACGTCAGTTGCTCTGTCACTGACACAATGTAGATTTTGATCTCGGAAGACAAAAGTAGTGCAAAAAAAAATCCCTATATCAACCTTTTTTCTCCAAATTAATAATTAACTGAAGCTAACCTTGTCTCCTGTGATGTAAATGTTTATTGTATTTTTTATCTAATTTTGTCTATATGTTGTCTTATTGGAAAGCACTCAAATCCAAACCAATCCAAGTTGTTTTTAAATGTGCTATACAAAGATTATGATTCCCTTAAATAAATAAATAAATGTATTTATGTATGTATATATATATATATATATATATATATATATATATATATATATATATATATATATATCTATATGTATGTATATGTAGCGCTGCATGTTCCAAAGTAAAACTGCAGTGTGTTATACATTCTACAGGTCTGCATAAAAAAAAAAAAAAAAAAAAAAAAAAAACAGTTAACAAACAATGAATAACATGCATTTATGCCAATCGTTTATGATCGACTGTTGATAAAATATGACAGTTTTCACCTTACCGCCTATATTGTAATGTGCTGCAGATGGTTGTAAGATTTCAAATTTTAGCTTCATTTTTTAAATGAGCAGCCAGCAATTGTAAATTATAGACATTTCAAAATAAGTGTTATGGTCTATTTCGGACTCCTTTTTATAATTTAAAGTCCGGCATTATGGATAAATGTTGTTTTAATATTGGTATTAACAGTATCTAGGATTTAATTCAAGGTTAACTCTTGTAGCTTCTGTCTGAGCAGCACCATCAACAGGAGATTTTGAATATTATTTTACACATTATTCAATATATAGTTGTTAGAAGTATCAGCACAATACTCATAATGTGAATGAATTTTGAAGACTAAAAATTTTAAAGACTATGTGACCAATAATTTACTCCTATTAAATTTGGATAAGACTTATTGGAACATAGAACCGTACACATAATCTTGTAGATTACAATTTGCAACTAGACAGATGTACTGTTCCTTCCTCTACAGTTAAAATTTGTGCTATCAGACAGCAACTTGTCTTTTGAAAACCATATTTCCCATGTTACAAAATCAGCATTTTTTAATCTTAGAAATATTGCCAAGCTATGAATTATGTTACATTTTTCTGATGCAGAAAAGCTAATTCATGCATTCATGACCTCTAGACTGGACTATTGTAATGCACTTCTAGGTGGTTGTCCTGCTTCTTCAATAAACAAGCTACAGGTAGTCCAAAATGCAGCGGCTAGAGTCCTTACAAGGTCAAGAAAATATGATCATATTACCCCAATTTTACAGTCTCTGCACTGACTTCCTATTAAGTTCGGTATCAGTTACAATTTATTATTCCTTACCTATAAGGCCCTAAATGGTTTAGCAACTGCATACCTAACTAGCCTTATAACACGATATAATCCATCACGCTCCCTAAGGTCACAAAATGCTTTTGTTTTGGTAGTTCCTGGGATAGTAAAGTCCACTAAAGGAGGTAGAGCTTTTACGCATTCGGCTCCCAAACTCTGGAATAGACTTCTTGATAATGTTCGGGATTTAGACACACTCTCTCTGTTTAAATCTAGATTAAAAACACATCTCTTTCGCCAAGCATTCAAATAATACATCTGATAATTTGGGACTGCAGTTTTATCTGATCAAATGCGCATTCTTATTCTTTAGCTTGGGTTAAACAAATTAATTTTACTTGGTTGGAACAGCAACTTTATTATGTCTCTATTTGTTTCTGTTTTATTTGTATCTCTGTTTTACCATTGACAAGGATTTACATCCCATGGTAACTAGGATTTACACAAGCTCCAGTCTGGATCCAGAACACCTGAGAAGAGATGATGGAAACCCCTCAGATGATGCTATCCCTGAAACAACATACAGAGCTTCCAAATATTGCTAAAAGTGTGATTGCATTATATCATAATTGCTGTTAATAGTGTTCATCATCTGGTTGACTATGTCCTGTATTATTTTTTTTTCTGAAAATTTCTGTCATATGCACATAAACTGACAGTCACCACTGATAAACTACTACTAAATATTGTAGAAACTTAATTTTCTATAAAGCTACTTTGCAATGATTTGTATCATAAAAAGCAGGAACATGATAATATGTTGTGGCCACAATATCATTTTGCTAAGGTAATGACATTCTTATGTTGTCACCACGGATGTGAAGTGGTGTCCTTGAGATCCTTTGTTGAGGGAACGACATATTTTTATCTTTGGCCACAAGTTTAATGCGTAAACAAACCTGTGAATTAGAAATGATTAAGACATTTTTGTCCATATCACAGTCTTGTAAATTTGTTAAATGGTGTCTTTTTATTTCATATTTTTATTATTATTATTATTATTATTATTATTATTATACAACAGTAATATAATATTGTTTATATTTATTACTGTATTCCCCTTTTAATTTGTGTACTGCTTTACCTAATTTTAACTTTCTGTATAATTATTATTAATATGCTACCATATACAGTATTTTGCAAATACTGTACATGCCTGACAAGTATGCCAATAAAGTTTAGACTTTATGATTGTATTTACATATGTGTGTGACGCTAAATGAGTGTGTTTTCAAATGATACACAAATGATTAATTCCTCAGCAAAATACTACTGTATTCATAATTATGGTCTATTAATTAACTTTTTAAACTTTGTTCTCATCTTTAAACTGTTGCGGTACACAGACAGGGAGCTCATTTTGCGGGCCGACAGACTTCACACAAAAAACATCCGACAGAGCAAGGCTGTCTTTCATTCCAGATTTTTCTCCGGTTACCGCAAAAATAAGTGTATTTGCGCCAGTTAGGAAGGAAATGAGAGAAGCTTGCATCCAGAATTTCCTTCGTTATCCTGCAATGCTGAAGGTCATTCTCAATCAAGGTGAACCTAAGGGTGCTTTCACACCTGCCTCATTTAGTTCGGTTGAATCGTATCAGAGTTCGTTTCCCCCTTTGGTGCGGTTCGATTGGGCAGGTGAGAAAGCAGCTATCGCACTAGGGTGCGCACCAAAAGCAGACCAAACAACTCTGGAGCGGTTCGTTTGTGGTGAGAATGTGATCCGACCTCGAACAGACCCAACTGCAAAAAGTACTGATCATTTTTGGACTAAACCAGCTTCCGTAGTCAGCTGCGTTGTGCATTATGGGATGAGGAAGTGTTTGTTGACAGTTTGCACTTTAGCATGGCAGCTCGTGGACAAACTTGGAGTAGTGAGGAGCCTCATAGAAATTTGGTCAGATGACCATGAGCATGTCAGAGTTAAGAATAATTAATGCACGCTTCCGCTTGAAATTACAAGCGATTCACCGTTCGCCATTTGCAGTGCATTAGAATGTTGTTTTCAAGCCACATCCGCACTTCATTATAAAAATGTATTTTTTGCATATCATGGTGTATACAAACAATGTAATAGATTATGGCCAGGGACAAAACCAGCCCAGTCGTGTAGTTTTGTTGTCTCCGTGTTGTTTGCTGGCTTTCCCTCTTATGTTGGAATTTTCCCACACGTAAATTCTAACAAATCGAAAAGCAGTTTGGGAAATACGTCATGGCCAATGAGTGATGTAGATGTTGTCATGTGACTGCATTTTGGTTCGTTTCATCTGGTACAGACTAAAGCGATCAGTGTGGTGTGAAAAGGAACCAAAAAAGCTGAAAAATGCTACAATGTATAATTGTTTGCCCTTGGTTCGGACCAAATGAATCGAACTAGAGATGTGAAAGCACCCTAAAGTACTATACTCCCCGGAAGAAGAAAGAGTTTTTCTCAGATCCCATTCATCCACCAACTCTCAATGAACTTCAGTTGGACATTTGGTGTCTAATCGGAGAATAGATGCTCGAAATGGTTAAGTGATAGACTCTTTTAGTGTAGTCACGGTACAAAAATTTCAGTATTCATTACAGATACCGGTGAAAATCCACAGTTCTTTGTACCAATTTCGGTACCAAAGCAAAACGCAAAAATATGCTAATAATAAAAAAAAAAAAAATACTTTCTCACTGAAAATAAAACCAATGCCATTCCTTATAATTACTTACAATTGTGAAAAAGTTTTTCTACAAGTAATATAAATATGAAAAACAGTAAACAAGTTTCACTCAAATTTAATTTGTCTTTTAATTAATGATTTTTTTTTTTTTTTGGTAAATAAAGGGGATTTGCTATTAAAATTAAAACATTGAAGAAATATTGTGTGATTTATTTCTTTTAAAAGTTTTATTAATTTTTCTCAACAGTAGTAACAGTATCACATACTGTACAGTCTGCTAAATAATAGTAATATTTCTAGCATAATGCCTATATGTAAAAATTTACTTATTTTGACATGTTACTTTGAATACCTTTAAACTGACACTGGTTTTACTCAAATTAAATGGTAAAATGCTTGTAAAGTGACTCAGTAACAGTTCTGGTAATAATGTTTATGTATTTATGTGTCATGTGTTTATGTGTTTCTGTCCTCATTAAGACGGGAGATGCTGAGATTACGGCAAGCATCACGTGCTTCAGTCTATGTAGTAAACAAACCCGCTGAGGACTTTAAATATTAGTATTTTAGATAAAGGTTGTGATAGAGACGGTAGAATAACACATATACTGTAACACCTGTACAATAGGAATATTGTATTTCTTTCAGTTTATGCCCCTTGTATTTCTGACCCTACATTTTCATCTCTGTTTTCTCAATCTATCTCTTGAAATTGTCAGATTTTTATATTGTATTGGGTGAAGATTTGAATTCTGTAATGTTGCATATCCTAGATAGATCTGGACAAAAGCAATCACACTCTCATGCTTTTTGTTCTTTTAAAATTTGTCAATGTGTAACCTAATCCTCATTTGTAGATAGTTGGTGTTTATTAAATCCTTCTGCTACTTGTCTTTCACCTTTTTCTCTGCTACTCATAAATCCTATTCGCGAATAGACTATATTTTAATTTCTACTTCTTTATCTTCAACTGTTCATGATGCTGATATCTGTTCCTTATCTTTGTAGGATCATGATAGGAATTTGTGCAATTCTTTAATCCCACAGCCATCTTTTACCACTAGATGGCGATTTAACCCTAAATTGTTACAGAATGAAAATTACTTTGCAGTCAATTCTGAAATAAATGTGCTGAATTCATTGAAATTAACCAAGGTTCAGTGGATGATCTGCGAACACTTTGGAATGCAGTTTAAGGATTTATTAGGAATGACTCAATTTCATATGCCTCTTTCTTTCTGAAAAACGGACACAAAAAGATCACAGCTCTAGAATCTTACTAGAGATATCCAACATTGTTTCTCAGAAAATACACTCAGCCAAATCATGGTGGTTAGGTCTGAACTCAATTCATTACTGAGATCCAGGGCAGAATTCCTGATTCAAAGATCTAGGCAGATTTACTATTTTCAAGGAAGTACACCAAGCCACCGTTTAGCTCTAAAATTAGGCAACCCAAAATTGCCTTCCACACTTTTTTATTCTAAACTATATACTTCTTCTACTGATGGTGACCCCTGACTCCTTTGCATCTATTCTGTCCAACCTTGATTTACCTAGGCTGTCAGATGTGGATTCAGATTACCTGGATCACTCTTCAGGAGCTGGAGTCAGCAGCCCATTCTATGAACAGGGGGAAATCCACAGGCATATATGGTATCCCAATCAAATTATATACTACTTTTTGGTTGGATTTAGGCCCCCTCATGTTAGATATGCTAGATTTTTCAATTACTCAAGATTCATTTTACCCATCTATTAATATAGCTGTTATTTCTCTTTTGTTAAAAAAGATAAATATCTGACTTCCTGTTCTAGTTACTGGACACTTTCTTTGACAGGGACCGATGTTAAATTATATGCTAAAGTATCTCACCATCTAGAAATGTATGAACAGGCTAGTTCATCATGACCAAACAGGATTCATCGAATCTTGCTCAGCTTCGGATAACTTACGCAGGTTATATCATATTATTAATTCAACGAATAGTTTGTCCTTTTAAGTACTTGGGGATAGATGTTTTTCCATCCCTGCAGGAAAAAAAGAGCAAAAAAAAAGAAACTATAATAGTATTCTAGCCTAAGTATCCACAAATTTGGAAAAATGGTCTCGCCTTCTTACTTCTCTTCAGGCTCATATATCGGTGATTAAAATTAACCTTTTCCCACATATCAATTTCTTTTCTTCCATGATTCCCCTCACTCCACCGGTTGGCTACTGGAACAAACCCGATGCATATATATATATATGGCAAACACCCTTATATTAAACTGACTACCTTAAAGTGAAGTAGATTACATGAAGGTCTTTCTTTCCCCAACATTAGCCCTGGTGGGCTCCAGCTCTCCCCATGTTAAGCCCACGGCGATCTCCTGTTCCCGAGGTAAGCCCACGGCGGGCTCCTGTTCCTGGGTTAAGCCCAGGGCGGTCTTCCCTGTTTCTGGGTTAAGCCCACGGCAGGCCCCTGTTCCTGGGTTAAGCCCAGGGCGGGCCCCTGTTCTCGGGTTAACCCCATGGTGGGCCCCTGTTTCCAGGAGCCCCCGGCGGGCCCCTGTTCCCGAGTTAAGCCCACATCCCTCCCCCATTCTACCTCCGCTCCACAGCCCTCATAGATTGTATGAACTCAGGACTATGGCATCTTGTATTTCCATTCCCAACTCAATTTCCCATAATCCTGTGCTTGGGGCTAATAACCACCAGGGGTTCCCCATTACCACTTTCCTATATAAAGTATGTTTGGACTCTCATTAAGGGCGAAGTCTTGTTTAGTTCTGTTTGGCCTTTCCAAGCGTTTTCCCTGTGTTTGTTCGTTCCCTGTCTGATCTTGGATTATTTATACCGACTGTGATTCTCTGCTGCCTGTCTCGACCTCTCCTTGTTACTGTTACTGATTCTGGATATCCCTGACATACTTGACTCTGTGCTCTGAAAACTGCCTGTCTGACCATTCTCTTTATTAAACCACTGCATATGGATCCGAACATCTCTGACTCATTGCTACAGATATATAGTTTGTATTGATGAATTTTGTTCCATTTAATTTAATTTATTCATAAAAATTCAATCATGCAAACAAAAAACATTCAGTGCGCCGACATCCAGGTGTGGGTAAACAGGTTAATGTTGTCATCTTTTCTAAAATCTTTGTAAAAAAATATTTTAGTGTTATTTATATATTAATGTTACTTAATTTATTTGAATTATTATTGTATTTATTTATTTATTTTAAGTCAACCAGGGGGTGGGACGGGTTAGTGTGGGTTCTAAATTTGCACAATTGCTTTTTGTTTTATACTACTGCTCTCAGAAGAAAATTTCAATAAACAAAAAACACTATCTTCCCAAACCTCCTCCTGCCCAAACTAACTCAGCTCTCCGTGCCCACCTCCGTCTGTCAGTGGATCAGCAGCTTCCTGACAGACAGGCAGCAGCTCGTGAGGCTGGGAAAACTCACATCCAGCACCTTTATGATCAGCACTGGAGCTCCTCAGGGTTGTCTTCTCTCCCCACACCAACGACTGCACATCAAAGAACACCTCTGTCAAGCTCCTAATGTTTGCAGACAACACCATACTCATCAGCCTCATTTAGGATGGTGACGAGTCTGCTTACAGACATGAGGTTAAAGAGCTGGCTGTCTGGTGCAAACACAACAACCTGGAGCTCCACACGCTCAAAACTGTAGAGATGATTGTGGACTTCAGGAGAAACCCCCCTGCACTCTCCCTGTTCACCATCATGAACAGCACTGTGACTGCAGTGGAGTCATTCAGATTAGTGGGCACCACCATCTCCCAGGACCTGAAGTAGGAAATTCACATAAACTCCATTGTTAAAAGGCCAAGCAGAGGTTATACTTCCTTCGCCAGCTGAGGAAATTCAACCTGCCACAGGAGCTACTGAAACAGTTTTACCCTGCCATGACTGACTCTTAACTGAATTAAGCTTGGTTTTATATTACAAACTGTTTTTTTTCTCTCTTTTTTCTTTGAATATATGAATCATGTTTGATCACAATTTGACAAAGTGTAAAATTAATTACAATGTTTGCTCTTATTACACTTTGGAACTTTCTAGGTACTGTGACTCCATTCAGCTCAGCTGAAACATTGTCAAACCACTCCACTGTCAATTCAAACCACTTTTGAGGCGTTCTCACTTGCCACCCTGTAGCTCTCCTGCAGGCGATTTCTTCAAATTCCTTACATAACTTGATTGATATGGGGATGACTTGTCAGCAGGTAAACCAAAGGCCAGATCAACTGGTTGCTGGGGCTGCCTCCCGAACATCAGCTTTGTAAGGTGAAAATCTTGTTGAGTCATTACGAGTGCAATTGCATGCGTGGACTAACAGTTTCACAAAGTCCTTCCAGCAAGTCTTTCATTTGTAATCCATGGTCCCTAACATCTGAAGCAGCGTCCTGTTAAAGAACTCCACAGGGTTGCCATGGGTATGGTAAGGTGTCATCCTCACTTTACAGATTCCTGCAATGCTACACAGTTCCTTGATCAGCTTCGACTCAAAGTCGGGCCCTGATCACTGTGGAGTTTCTCTGGAAACCCCTAATGGACTAGAAAGTTATCCCACAATCATTTTGCCATGGTTTCAGCCATCTGCTTTCTAGTGGTATCACTACACAATGCCTGGTGAAATGATGAGTGATTACTAGAATATCCTTTGTATTACTCCAATCAGGTTCAAGCGACAGAAAGTCCATGCAGACTAGCTTGAGGGGACTGCTTGTCATTGTGTTCACCAGGTGCAGCTCGCTCAGGAGGGGTCTTTCGCTTCACACAGTGCTCGCAGGTCTTTCTCTTCTCCTCCACAGTCATCACCATCTTTGGCCAATAAAACCGGGACCTAGCCAAGTCAAAGGTCTTCTCAATTCCTAGATGGCCCATGTCATTGTACAAATTTGTCAAGACCATCTTCTGAAGATCCACGGTTAAAACCAACTGATCCAGCACACCTCCCGATCTTGATTGAGTGGTTTGGATGTAAGCCGGAAGGCTGTTCCACAGCCTAGGCCTGGCAATTGCAAAGGCTCTGTCTTCTCTTTTCTTTAGCCATGATCTGGGGAAAGCCAAAAGTCTCTAATCCCAGACCTCAGGTTTCGTGTGGGATTATGTGGACAGAGAAGCTCGGGCAAATAGCTTGGTGCCAGATTGCTTAAGGATTTAAAAACAAAGAGAAGAACTTTAAACTCAATTCTAAGATGCACAGGTAGCCAATGCAGTGATTTTGAGATAGGATAAACATCTTTTGAGGAACTTTGCAGCAGCATTCTGTACTAAGTGGAGACTAGTAATAAAGTGTTTGGCTATGCCATAGTAGAGAGAGTTCGTATAATCCAACTGTGATGTAATGAGCGCATGGACAGCAATTTCTAAGGTTTTTTCAGAAAGCCTTCACTGCATCACTGCATTTATTTGTTTTTCAAATTTGAGGTTGTGGTACCAGAGAACACCTAAGTTCTTAGTGCAAGATGAAGTTGGAAAAAGGTAATCCAGATCAATTTTATTGCAATTAAAGATGTCATGGGGGCCAAAGGCTAAAACCTCGGTTTTGGATTCATTCAGAAATAAAAAGTTTTGAGAAAACCACATTTTTACTTCCTCACGTCAGTAAATGTGGGTGTGCCTGGTAACCCCATGCTCACCCACGCATCCTGAAAATACTTGTTCAAGTTTTTCCAGGAGCTTGCCTTTGAGGTAAAGAAGTAGTAGTTTGCAACTCCCTACCAAGTTGGACCGGAGAGAAAGGAATTCCTCAAGCCACCGCTACTCCTCCTGGTCCAGGGCCCGCTGGGCCTTGCCAAAGGCCTGGCTGGTCTTGTGGGCTGATATCTTTAGAAACAGTAAGAAGTGGCATAAGCTAAGTTTTATTTGAGAGAAAACCATGTGGACAATGAGAGACAGAGAGAGAGAGAGAATCACTCACATTAATGACAAAGTGGCCTTTGGTAGCTGTTGCACGGGCATCCTCCACCTCTTTAATTGTTGAATTTTGGTACACCCCTCCACGGTGACCATAAATGCTGGCCCAGTAAGCGTTGAGGTGTCCATAAAAAGACCATTGGTCCTTTTTCTCAGGACTAGTCTTCAGACGATCTTCACAGGAAAAAAAGAGAAGCATAAAGGATCACATTGATTGCCAAATAATAAGAGGAAATAGGATTGAAAAACCTACCCAGAATCTCAGGAATCATTTTTTTGGCAGATTCCCGGCAAGCTCGCATTGTGTCTTTAGGGATTAGGTGGGCCTCCTTGGCTTGTTTTACAGCCAGCTCGTGGACTGCCACGTTGCGCTTTACTGTGCAGGTCAAGTTCTGGATTTCCCTCCTAATCCCAATGAAATCCCAATGAGAGCCAGCAAGTGGGCGGCGGGGTCTCATTAAGATATTTGAGGAACTGTGCCACATTTTTAGGTAATGGTGCACAGTTGGCTCAGCAATGTTGCATTTCCTAAAAACAGACAGCCAGGACCGGACCTTGGCCCTGTTGTCCAAAAACATCAAGCTGGCCAGATTGGTCTGGCCAGCTGACATATATGAAATTTTTGAGCACACATTATTTACTAATTTCGGAGTGGGGTTGATGCCATCCCAGTGGGCCCGGGACTCCTCAATGAGCTGATCTGCAAAAAGAAAGCACAAAAGAAGGACCAGGTGAGTCAGGTCGATAGCACAGAGGTAAACACTAACAAACATTATTATTATATTAAATTAAATTAAAAATATAATAAATTATACTATATATATATATATATATATATATATAATTATATTACTATAATTTTCTAGTCTAATAAACTACAAATGGTACTATTTCCTTGGTCACTTATCAGTCTATTTCTCATTTCTCTTGTAGCCTAACAAACTATAAATGGGGCTATTTCCTTGGTTCACTTACCAGTCTATTTCTAATTCAACTTCTAGTCTAATAAACAACAAATTAGATTATTTACTTGGTTCACTTACCAGTCTATTTCTAAGTCAACTTATAGTCTAATAATCTGCAAATTGGAGATTTATTAATGAAAGTTATTGTATGGTGTTACCAAAGTGACAAGTGTCATACTCACTTAGGGCTGGCACATGGTCCGGAAAGGGGTATGGCGCATCGGAGGAGCGGGCATTATTTGAAGGCCCGGCGACCTCCTCCTTGGGTCCTGTGGCCGGCTCTGCCTCAGGCCTGGTGGCTGGCTCTTCATCTAGTCTGTCAACCTGCGGCTCTGAGCACTCCTCCTCCCCAGGGCTGTTGAGGGCCGAAAACAGTCTTTGTGTTGCCCGTGCAACCTGCCTAGAGGGGGTGGGATTTGACCGCTTCCTCAGCTGCCGGTACCACCGTGAGACATCACTGAGAGTGCTGGTCAACTTGCTTATTTAGGTCAGCCACCTGGTGCTGTAGGTTCTTAGTAGCCGTGTTTCCACTATCGAGCTAAGACCGGGCGTGCTAGTGCGTGCCAGTCGCGTTTCCACTGTCACTTCCGGGGCTTGATCGTGCCTCGCCGGGGCTTCCTCGGGGCCAACGGCCAGGGTTTTTTGGCCCGACGAAAACCTTGGGCCAAAGTGGGCCAGCTGGGGCTAAAGGAGGGGTTATGTTTCTCCGCGTCTAGAGAGCTCAGCGCTGCAGATCATTTCAGAAAGATAACAGCTTTAACAGCAGCATTAAAGACGTTTTGAAATAAGTTGAGCTCAAAACTCACTCTTAGTTATCAGCAAGTGTTTGAAATAACTTGATCCGATGTGGATTATAATCACTAAACAAGGCAGAAATATTTATAAGCGATGTAAAAGATATGCACGCTAAACCTGTTACCATAAGTAGCCTAAACATGGTAAAATATGACCGCTTGGATAAATCAGACATCAGCTTCTTATTCTCCATCACAATTGTGTATTTATTAAGTAACATTTTATCTGTCGTCTCGTTTCGTGAGTTTAGCTCCACGTTGGATATCATCAAAATATAATAATGATTTTTGTTTGGGAGCTTTTATAAAAATAGAGAGTCTGCGCTGCTGATCATTTCAGAAAGAAAACAGCTTTAACACCAGCATTAAACACTTTTTTTTTTTTTTATAAGTTGAGCTCAAAAATCACTTTCAGTCAGCAGCAAGTGTTTGAAATAACTTGATCCAATGTGGATTATAATCACTAAACAAGGCAGAAATATTTATTAGCGATGAAAAAGATATGCACGCTAAACCTGTTACCATAAGTAGCCTAAACATGGTAAAATATGACCGCTTGAAGAAATCAGACGTCAGCTTCTTATTCTCTACCACAGTCGTGTATTTATTAAGTAACTTATATTATCTGTCACAAGCCTCGTCTCGAGAATTTATCTCATAAAAGAATATAGCCTAATAATGTTTTTTGTTCGGGAGCTTTTATAAAAATAGAGCTATTATCATTCATTCTAAATATGACGGCTACTGTGGCTAATAAACAGAAACAGACTCGACTGAATAAGCAGGCTATTTTCATGAGCGTTAAAAATAAATAAATAAAATAGAAATAAGTGCATTTATGTGTGATTATTTTTGAGTTCTGATAAATTAAATCAGTATGATCAATGTATAACTTATTCTATAGTTAAAACATTGATGCTTTTGAATTTGAATATATAACAAAGCATGCAAACAAACGGCCGCTTTTATCCATCTTCGTTTTGTGATCGCACATGTTCCAGTGACTTATTTCTTAGTTTTCTGATAACTTATTTTTGTTGGTGAAATTTTGAGGTTGCATGACGTTGTTCTGAGAGGCATGTAAAGGGCGTGTTTTAGTGACGTGCAGCGGTGCTTCAAGCTCCACTGTGGAAACCCTGCGCTATTCTGGCCTCGGTGCTACTGGCCCGGGGCTATGAGCCCCGCCCGGCCTGCTTTAAGCCCTGGCTCGCACTGGCCCGACAGTGGAAATGCAGCTAATCTTTGCCTTACAGCTAGGCTTGTCACAATCCTCCTCCTCTGGGACTGGAGGACTGTCCAGACCATCCTGGGCCCGGTCAAGATCCAAGGTTGAAACCATTGGTTCCTCCGGGTTGGAGGCCCTCAAGCTCGCTAGATCTTCCAGTATTTTTTCCATTTGCAAGCCTGCATGTATTCACACAGAGCCACCTTGGTCAGATCTTTGTGAATTTAAGGTGGCGGTCCATGCGGGTAGTCGACTTCCTGCATCCTGGGACAGGGCAGACGCCTTTCCGCACATTAACTCTCCCAGAAGCAATGGATAGGAGAAGCTTGCACTCCCTCACATTCCGCACCTTATGCAAGACACGAAGGTGTTGGCTTAGCTGATTATAGCCACGACAGCACAAGGGACAGTCTTCCAAAGCCGTATGTCACAGGCCAGAGCGGACCACCAATTTAACTGGTCTCGCTCCTCCCTCTAACTTCCACCTCGAGGAGGTCCCACAACTACCCCAATGAATGGACGGACAACCAAGATTAAAATTTAACAATTTTATTTATTTAAAAGTTTGGGGAAAGGGGTAAGGAAACTTTAAAACTATGATGACTCGAACTATTCTTTATCCACAAATACGGATTCCAGTCTCAAGAACACTCCTCTTCAGCCCTTCCTCGACAACACTCCACTTCAGCCCTTAATTTCCCGCCGACTCCACTCCAGGTAAGTTTAAAGCAAGAGCTAGGCAGTTGCCGTGCAGGGGTTCTAGCTCTCAGGTAAATACAGAGTTCAATACACAGGTGAGTATTCACAGGGCTAAGCTGTTAGCGTGCAGGGGTTCTAGCTCTCAAGTAAGTACAGTGTTCCATACACAGGTAGTATTCAAAGGGCTGGGCTGTTAGCGTGCAGGGGTTCTAGCTCTCAAGTAAGTACAGTGTTCAATACACAGGTGGGTATTCACAGGGCTGGGCTTGTTAATGTGAAGAGGTTCTTGCTCTTAGGTAAGTACAGCGTTCAATACACAGGTAAGTATTCACAGGGCTGGGCTGTCGGCGTGCAGAGGTTCTAGCTCTCAGGGAAGTACAGTGTTCAATACACAGGTGGATATTCACAGGGCTGGGCTGTTAATGTGCAGAGGTTCTAGCTCTCCGGTAAGTACAGCGTTCAATACACAGGTAAGTATCCACAGGGCTGGGCTGTTAATGTACAGGGGTTCTAGCTCTCAGGTAAATACAGTGTTCGATACACAGGTAAGTATTCACAGGGCTGGGCTGTTAGCGTGCAGGGGTTCTAGCTCTCAGGTAAGTACAGTGTTCGATACACAGGTAAGTATTCACAGGGCTGAGCTGTTAGCGTGCAGGGGTGCTAGCTCTCAATGTAAGTACAGTGTTCCATACACAGGTGGGTATTCACAGGGCTGAGCTGTTAGCGTGCAGGGGTTCTAGCTCTCAAGTAAGTACAGTGTTCAATACACAGGTGAGTATTCACAGGGCTGGGCTGTTAATGTGCAGAGGTTCTAGCTCTCAATGTAAGTACAGTGTTCCATACACAGGTAAGTATTCACAGGGCTGAGCTGTTAGCGTGCAGGGGTTCTAGCTCTCAAGTAAGTACAGTGTTCAATACACAGGTGAGTATTCACAGGGCTGGGCTGTTAATGCGCTACTCACCACTGAAGATATTCAGAGGTCTGTATTCCAAGCAGATACGGGTTTAGTCGATGACTGACGGCTGGTGGGCCTTACAGATGAAACTGCAAACAATACTGGGCTTCCCGCCCAGCTTGACAAGGGGGCACACGGGGGAGGATCGGCTGTTGTCCTTCGCTTCCCTCGTCAAATAAACAGCACAGACGACACGCACAAGGCCGGTGGTTGCCGACAGGGCCAAGGACACAACGTCACATGGATAAAAAAAGGATAAGGCTTTGATTTAAAAGCTTACAGGGATTGCTGCGTGGGCAACGACATCCAACCTCCTCCAGAGGCGCCTCCAACACGTCCGAGCTCCAGCTTACTTAAGGTAAAGACTGTGGTTGCCACCAATACACTACTCCTCTCCGTCAGGCCTCTTCCTACGACCAGGGACACAACCACGGACAAACACCACACACCACAAAGGCACTACAATTCTTCTCGTGTGTACACTTCAATATAGCAGCACTCACCACACTCCACACACTCAGTGAAAGAAGATCGGTGGTGTATTCCCGTTTCGGGCTCAGAGTCCTGACAGGGCGGGTCAGATGTACAAAGGCAGGAGGGCAGACCACAGCAGGCAGATATATCGTACACCGGAGTCTCTCCGTCTTTCCCAGCGATCTCCAACGCAAGGCACTACTATCAACACTGAGTAAACTCACAAGCACTGAGGATTATCAGATCAACACAAGAGGGGGGGGGGGATTTTCCACTGCTACGGAGAGATATGCAGTCGGAATCCTTTCTTAAAGGCGGTTAGTCTCCCTCTCTCCACATCCGTCATTCACTCTCCACAATGTACAAGAAATGTTCGTAAAGTCTTCACCCACCAGTGCACAGTGTTGTCCTCTCCCAACACGAATTCAATGATCTCCTTCACTCAGGGGCCTTACAAACGTAGGATCGCTCCTTCAACTCAATCCACAATAAGAGGTAAACACAATATACAAAAGGTTGATCACTTAACTTCCTCCGCACTTCCAATATCCATTTTCCTTGGATTCTCCGTTGCAGCCCGTAAATCGCAACATCCACGCCACACCAGCCACTTCCGTATCCCGTGAAACAACAGCAGAACAAAAACCTACTCCTGTTCATAAACCAGCCCCTTTTATATCACTGCATCCTTCCCGATCCTCCAATCGGTATCCAACACGTCCTCTTCCCACACCTGACATGTATTTTGGATAATTTCCCCACCTTGGGCCAACCGGAACAGAACTTATGTTTCACTTAAATTGGTCCGGGCGGAAATATTTCCCACACTACAGTTCCGCCCGGATTAGTCACCCAGTGACACGTATCTGCTTTTGTTAAAATACTAAAAAACTGCAAATTTGACTATTTCTTTGAGTCACTCACCAGTATATTTTTCATTTTTTTCTAGTCTAATAAACTACAAATGGGACTATTCCCTTGGATCACTTACCAGTCTATTTCTAATTCAACTTCTAGTCTAATAAACTACAAATGGTATTATTTCCTTGGTCACATACCAGTCTATTTCTCATTCATTTTCTAGTCTAATAAACTACAAATATGACTATTTACTTGGATCACTTACCAGTCTATTCCTCAGACCACCTCTAGTCTAAGATACTACAATTGGAACTATTTCCTTGGTCACTTACCAGTCTATTTCTCATTCCACTTTTAGTCTAATAAAGCTAATTTTTCATTCCATATCTAGCCTCATGAACTACAATTGGTACTATTTCCTTGGTTATATATGCATTATATACTTATTATATGTGTGTGTGTGTGTGTGTGTGTAAGTACAGAGTAAGTACAAATTAATCATATGTTAAGTAATGAAACATCTAGACCAATTTTCAAATATTTACCCTGGTGTCCCCTGCTTCATTGGTTGCATATGGTAGGCCCCTCGACCCTCTAGGGATCCCCCGAATATTACCCCCGGGGAAAAAACACCAAACTCGGGGCAATATTAGACCTTGGGGACCTCTATCCGACACCACCGGTCCCAAGTCTCTGGACCCCCGGGAGGCGGAGATATGGGGCCCCAAAATTGGTGTCCATCCAACATGAATAACCAGCAAGTGGGATATGTGTCCACCGGAGGTTTAACAAATGGCAATTATATTAAATTTAATTTAATTAAATATATGCAATATTGTTGATCAAAACGCCTGCAGTGTACTCAGATATCTCAGCAGAGTCCATTAATGTACGATCTATCCCATAATAATGTAGAATTTGCATAAAAATGTATTACATTTTAGCGATTTTTTGGTTGAAGTCCCATCAGCTGTACTTGGCAAGCTCCGAGGAATCCATTTATGTAAGTTTTGTCCCATAATGCTGTAGAAATATGCATAGAAAAAATTTATTTGAACCCCATTCAAGTATATGGCAGGTGGGACTTTATTAGAAATGTCCCAGAGGCCCGAAATTCAGATTGGTGGGTCCAGGGGCCACCTCGAATGAGCTGTCGAAAGCTCGGGGCCCTAAGGCGAGGGAAAAATTCGGAGCCTCCTGCACAAAATCTCTCCCTCAGCCCTCTCTGACTCTTACATTATCAGAGCCTTTTGAGAGTTTTCAGGGTGCCGAACGGGTATTTTTTTTCAAGCTCCTACAGCTTCGTGCTTCGGGGACATGGGAGAGGGGCCCCTGAAATGCGAGAATCTCAGGATGTCCCACCGAGGCGGTTACCGAGGCGGTGCCCGAGGCTGTTCCGGAGGTCGAGGCGGTGCCCGACGCTGTTCCAGAGGCCGAGGTGGCACCCGATGCTGTTCCAGAGGCCGAGGTGGCACCCGATGCCGAGGTGGCGCCCGAGACTGATCTGGAGGCCGAGGCTGTGCCTGATGCCGAGGCTGTTCCAGAGGCCATTACCGAGGTGATGCCCGAGGCTGTTCCAGAGGCAGTGCCCGAGACCGAGGCGCCTCAGGTTTCCACAGACAGTTCAGAGTCGAGTCAGGTCCCGGTGGACTCTCCGGAGTTGAGTCAGGTCCCGGTGGACTCTCCGGAGTCGGGTCAGGTCACTGGGTGGTCTGCTGCTCCGTCCTGGGGGACTCCGGCCTCAATCACGGGGGCGTGTGGGTCATCTGCTCCGCCTTGTGGGGCTCTCGTCCTGACCACATGGCTGTGGTGGTCTTCCGCTTGGACCTGGGGGGCTTCCGTCCTGACCACAAAGAGGTGGTGGTCATCCGCTCCGCCCTGGGGGACTCTGACTTTGACCACAAAGCTGTGGTGGTCTTCCGCTCCGCCCTGGAGGGCTCTGGCTTTGACCACAAGGCCGTGGTGGTCTTCCACTCCGCCCTGGAGGGCTCTGACTTTGACCACAAGGCCGTGGTGGTCTTCCACTCCGCCCTGGAGGGCTCTGACTTTGACCACAAAGCTGTGGTGGTCTTCCGCTCCGCCCTGGAGGGCTCTGACTTTGACCACAAAGCTGTGGTGGTCTTCCCCTCCGCCCTGGAGGGCTCTGACTTTGACCACAAGGCTGTGGTGGTCTTCCGCTCCACCCTGGAGGGCTCTGTCTTTGACCACAAAGCTGTGGTGGTCTTCCGCTCCGCCCTGGAGTGCTCTGGCCTTGACCACATGGCTGTGGTTGTCCTCTGCTCCGCCCTGGTGGGCGCCTCAACATGCCCTTTATGGACTTCTGTTTTGTGTATTTGAGTTCTGTGATGTTCCTGTCTGTTCCCCTTAGTTTTTCTGGCCCTCCATCCCTCCCCCTGAACCTCCTCCGTTCCTCCTCCCTCCTGGTTCTCCCTGTTTTATGTTACATTTCTGGTGTCTATTCCCCATGTTTTTCTTTTCCGGCCCTCCGTCCCTCCCCCTGAGCCTCCACCTGTCCGCCTCCCTCCTGGTCTCTGTGTTGTGTCTTGTCTTGGAGCGTCTGGGAGCCGCTCCGTAGAGGGGGGGTACTGTCACAGTGTCTGGGTTGTGTTCCCTGGGGTTCCACTAGATGTCCTCCTTTCTCACGGTGTCTGTCACCAGATCACTTCCTGTTCCCTTATATGGTCACCTTCCTCCTTGTTAAGTTAAATGATTGTTTCCCCACCTGTCTCCTGTCTCCTCATTATCCTTCTGTGTATAAATACCCAGTCTGTCTTAGTCTGTGTTACGGAGTCCTTGTTTAATGTTATGTATTACTCATGCCCGTCATTCGTGTCTTGCCTTGTGTTTGTGTCTTGTTTATGTTCTGATTTGGTTTCTCTGGTTTTGACCCTGCCTGGACTGTTTACTCTCTTGGATTACCCTTATAATAAACGGCTTACCTGCAATTGGTTCCTTCTCCCGTGTTTTCTATAACACATTACGTGACAACTTTAGAATACGGTTTCAGATTCTAAGTAATTCTTGAGGAATTACTTAATAATTATTTATTAATTACTAATGGTTTCCCAATATTTTCACTTTAGAATAGGCCTAATATTTCCCAGGTTCGAAATAAGTCCTGCAGAACTATTTGATAATTATTTATTAATTACTAATGGGTTCCCTGTTTTAACTTTAGAATACTGTTTCAGGTTTTAAGTAATTATTGAGGAATTATCTAATAATTCTTTATTAATTACTAATGGGTTCCCAATATTTTCACTTTAGAATAGGCCTAATGTTTAAGGTTCCAAATAAGTCCTGGAAAAATTTTTGACAATTCTTTATTAATTACTAATTGGATACCTGTATTTTCACATATTTTCACATCCTCAGGCTTTGCCTTACATAAAGAAATTTAATTAATGATAATGTGGTATATGCTGATGAGGCACACATA
The DNA here is from genome assembly GCF_003368295.1 of Carassius auratus. Lineage (NCBI taxonomy): Eukaryota > Metazoa > Chordata > Actinopteri > Cypriniformes > Cyprinidae > Carassius > Carassius auratus. The sequence continues at coordinate 1,556,032 of NC_039284.1, forward strand.
CAGTACTGTATATAAAATATAAAAACTAAGGTAAGTTATCGCAGTCTTGGTAGGGTTCCTACTGGAAGCTGATTTCTTACAAAACACACTCACAAAACAATTCACTACACAGGCAAAACCTCTGTAAAATGTATTGCATTTATTAATATTGCATTTTTATACTACTAAAACTGCTAATAACTTTTATATGAAAGGGTCACAATTCATTGAAATTGTGTATAACTGTTCATTAGTAGTTACTTCATAGTTATTTTTCTTGAACCCTAACTACTAGATAATTAATAGTAGTTCTTCAGTAGGTATGCCAGAATTCATTAGTTATTGATTAGCTAACTGTTACTTGACACAATCAAAAAATTGTATTACATACTGATTAATTAACATATATTCCTTAGTAGTTAACAGTATGAGATAAGTCTTAATGATTAATCACCTGTTAGTTCTTCAATAATTCCTTATTAGTTATGTAGTAAGTAAGAAACAGTATTCTAAAGTGTTACCGTGTGTGTTATAAGTTAAATGATCAGTCTTTAAGAGAAGGGGCTACGTGAAAACCACTATGGATGATAAGTTAGCTCTGCCGTCTTGTTATCATTTTGTCTTTACTTTATTTGTAACCAAGAAAGAGTTAATCTCTCATGAATGAGAAGAGTGCGTTGCCTTGTAGCAGCCATTAAATGTGAAGGACACCAACTCCTCATTTTCTATCTCTTTCATTTCATGGATTTAATGAGTTATCCGAGTCAAAGTGTTACAACTTCATCTGCTCTAATCCTCTTTTGCGCACGTGTGCGCTGCGTATGTGTGTGTGTGAAATGCGGTGCTGAAGTGAAATAGCTGGGCAGTTTGATAGATTATAATTTAAAAACTGTGCAGTGGTATGTTAAATGACTACAATAGTTTGTAGAACCCTTCTATACAGTTGGTAAATATTTTTTTTTTTTCATATTTGGGGGGCTAGACATAGTCTCAGAAAAATGGTTGCAGGAATCTAATTTTTCATGGTATCTTCTTCAGATTTGAAATAGCAACCCAATACTTTTCTAGATGGCTCCAGGACTGATTTAATGTATTTTTATATAAAAACAAAAATAAAAAAATTGCTCTTTTGCACTACAACAACTATTCCCTCATATTCTCTCACTGAAATGTGGGAACAGATGTCTGTATGTTAATGCACTGTGTGTCTATTGTGTCTCAGAAGATAAAAATGTCTGAGCTTCTGTAATTCTTACAGGAGCTCTTTTTGCTCACTTTTTGTATATAACATACATTTGGCATGCTGCTTAACTGCACATTGCAAAGCTTCTGGATTGACAGCCTTATTTAAATGGTGCACTGAATCAGAAACTGCAATGATTGACAATGATAACCATAATAATGGATGGTAACTAAAAACCTGATACCGTATGTCAAAATAGATCTGTGCCAGTCTTGGAGTGTAAATGCAATCTAATAGATCTGCCACTTTTTCTATGCAATTTGTTTATTTTTAATAGGATGCACTTTATAATAGTAGTTAAAAAATAGTTCAATAAAAAAAATACAGTCATCAATGTATCAGTTTTACAGAGTATGAAGTGTTGTTTATGAAAACAAGCAATATATACTGTGTAGTTTCATGCAGTGTTATCTTTGAGGCTGCTGATATGGCACCTATGGTTTCATTTAGTGCCATTACCTCTGTATCAGATTCTGGTATTGTACTAAAGTGAAAATTGTGATATTGAGATAACCCTAAGCTGAACAAGTGTGTGGCTGTTCATTTTCTGTGCTTTCATGTAGGATCATAAAGAGCTTTTTTTTTTTTTTTTTTTTACTTTTTTATAACATATAATGCAAATAAATGGCAACTGCAACCGTAGGTTAGTGGTCTCAATTTGCCCATTCTTAGGCTCATTCTTTTTCCTTCTCTATAGTAGAGCAGGCTAGCTGTGAAATGGAGAAAACTGCCAACATGTGTAATAGATTTCAGAATAGGAGAGCAATTTAGAGCAAGTGGGTTTAACTTCCTTCTGTCTTATCTTAGAGAAATTGTAAGAATCTGGAAGATAAACACCTAAAGCGAATCTCAATTGACAGCCAGAAGTGTTGTCCCCACATCCCTGATGATGCTCGATTACTCACCTCTGTCAACCTGAGAGACACTTACCTTTATGTTCTGAACATCTATCTAACAGATGTCTGCCTCTGTGCTGATAGATTTTCAATGTGGACACCACACAGCTACTGTAGGGACAGAAAACATAATTTAGTGTGCCATTTGGATGAGGGTCAGGGGTATGTGCACAGTTATGTTTGAAGGCACTGACACCTGTGTACGTACCTTATGGGCTTGCCATCATTAAAAAGAGTGTGGAGGAACTCAAAGAGAGAATCACAACACACGTTTTGAAGGGCAGATAGGATGAAACTGAACCGAGGAAGAGCGGACACAATCAATCTCCCCTTCAAGATTCCACAGAGTGACCTAGTTCAACATTCAGAAATTGGTCTCTGTTACATTTCCACACTCGTAAAGCAGAAATTTCAATAGAGCTGTTCAGTTTGTAGAATCTTAACACTGAAGAGGATTGGCATTTTGAAGCCATGAGATTCCTTAACGATTTTTTATAGGGTTATAGAATGACAGCTTTTAATGTGCAAAATAAAGTATATGTGATTCAAGTTACAATGAAACAGGATAGCAAACATTCCTTACTGAGACTTACACAGAGTGTAATGGATTATCAAGGAAAAAAGCAGGTCATGAACTTGGTTCTATGCATCGTTTGTTAATTGGTTATATTAACTTAAGATGATGGTTCTGCACTCAAAAGTTGAGGCAGATGATGCAAGCATGCGGTGGAGGGGTTCAGAACACTAAATGATTGGAGAATCCTGCATATATCATACAAGAGAGAATTATGTCCTTTTCATCTGAAGGTCAAGTTATGACATTGTCATTCAAAATTATGATATTGTGAGGTTAAAATTAAAAAGAAAAATGCATGCACTGATAAACTGTGCACAGTAAGATCATGTATTTTGAAAAATAGGTTGAATTTAGGGCTGCTCAATTATGGCAAAATCATAATCACCATTTATTTTGGTCAATATTGTAAGTAATCACAATTATTTAACACAATTATGAGGGAGCCATTTGACAAAAACTTTTTATGAGTGATTTATTTAAAATATAGTGATAAATATCAAATATCTGTTTCCTTGTAAATAAAGTTGCTATGACATCTACATTGCAGAGGCCAGCGGAATTTCAAACAAACAAATCAACATTATTGAAAATAATTAAACTGTCAGTAATAAAAACAAAGACAAATCCAACATAATAAAAAGATACAAATTAAACAAACTGTGCTTTAAAGGGTACATAACATACATAGTTTCACCTAATCTCATGTTAATCTCGAGTACCTGTAAAGTAGTACTGCATTCTTTATATATCCAAAAAGTCTTTAGTTTTCTCATATTTATAAAATAATAATACAGCTTTCCGATTCTTTCCGGGAAAAGCCAAGCTCCTGGAGGCGTGCCGTGAGCGGAGCTATGATACTGATTAGGGCTGTGAATCTTTGGCAAGGCAGCGATTCGATTAGATTACGATTCATAGGTTTTCGATTCGATTCAAGAACAATTTTTGCAAATTTAGAACAATTCGATTCGATTCAATTCACAATTAAATTCGATTTGATTATAACGATTCGATTCTGCATTCTTCAAGTGCATTCACGGGATTATTTAAATACTTCTACTAAATTCTTTAAATGCTTCGTCAGGGGGCAAATTACAGTAGCATTTATGGTTAGAGAACCATAGGTTAGAAAAAGAAAAGAAAAAACCTTTTGTCCATTGTTGGTTTAATGATGTGTCATGGCATACGTAAAAATGTATGTAAGCCAATTTTTAAAAAAGGAGCTTAAAGAGTATTATGTATAAGCTAACATTTTGTCACACCAGGGGTGTGGCCATAATTTCAGAAGTGACAGAAATGTCAAATACAATCATTTTATGTATGTAGCCTATATAATAATAATAATACTAATAATTATTATTATTATTATTATTATTATTTTACAAGGAATTATCTTATTTTTAATTACTTTTAATTAGCTGTAATAAATCAAATACACTGCTGGACAATAATCAATCATTTGTAATCGATATTTTTATCCTAATGGCAATTTTATGATTGTTTTATATACTAGGCTACATTTTAATTAGCAATTATTTAAATTTTCTGCAAAGAATAAGGTAGAAAATATACTTTATAGTTTCTGTACTGTAATAAATGTCAATTAGCACTGCATCATTTATAAATTGTTTGTGTTTTTTTTTTTTTTTTTTTTTAGTTTCATCAGTTCATTCTGCTTTTATTCAGTTTAGCTGCAGATATTGATTATCAGATAAATCTCGCGCTCTTATTTCAAGGTCGTTGTTAATGCTGTGGTTCATTTAAAAAGTTTCCTTCATATATTCGGTTCATCCGCATTGTTTAAAAACATTTATCATTCAATGGATCTGTGCGTATGATTTAGACACTTACATTCCTGCTCCGTCCATGCAATAAATACAGCTGTCGACGGCTCCGGTAACTCCGTCGGTAAGATGCAGAGAGAGCCATTGACAAACTACTGGAAAATAAAACTACTTCATGCTATTATTACTGGCCACGTGTCCTATAGATCACACGTCAGCTGCGTCAGAGACGAACGGAGCGCGAGCGCAGCGCAATCCTGTGACAGCAGGCTGTAAACAGTGGAGTGCATTAAGGACAGATAAGAGGCACGATTCACGAACACTCTTCAAGGTCTCCATTAATTTGTGCGTGTAGTAATTTAATGTGTATACATTTTGAAAGCATTGAATCGCTATAGAAATCGCTATTCATTCGATTCTTAGCATTTTGAATCGATTACTGTCCAAGATCTGCGATTCACGATTCAAAAATCATGTTTCAAGATCGAAGCATTTGAATCGACAGGGTTTTTAATCAATGCATCGAGAAAACGAGTGAATCGTTACAGCCCTAATACTGATGTTTCGTGTTGTTTCCATTAACATATATTCACTTATTTGCTAATTTCCAACAAAATACACAAATATGATGCAATTGTACTTACATGAATGGGGTCTTTTATCACAGGGACGACTCCATGTTTTAATGGCGTCTCCATGTCAACCTTGGCCTTGTTTAAAAAACATTCGTCACTCAAATGACCAGAACACACAAACACACTTGATAAACTCCGTTGCTTCCCCGGAAAAACAAACTGCATCCACTGTTCATGTAACACTGGGTTCTTGGGGAAGCTAAACACGGTAAACTTTCCCTCACTTCCAAAAATGCACTTATATGGAGGCATTCTCGAACAAATCCTACGCAGCGCTGCCGACGATTTTGAAGCACGTTGATGTGCGCGGTCTTGCTCTCCTCTGGTCAATGTGTGTGCGCGGGTGTGCTTTTCCGGAAGAAGTGCTCATGTAAGGACTTCCGTTCTCGTCTTCGTCATTAGATCCACAATAAAAAAAATAAAATAGAAAAACAGCTGAAACTTTTAGATTTTCAGCACAGAAATTCTCAGTCATTCTTCTAAATTATTTTTTAAAACTTTAGACATGTTAAGCATGTGAATCCATCTCTTTAACACTGTGAACAACTCTGAATACACAAAACACCATTGTACCCCTCCCCCCCTAATGTTTTTTTTTTTTTATGCAAGTATCAAGCAGTATGATTATTTCATTTATTCACTATACTATTTAATGTCTCATTTCAGTTTCAAGGTGCTTTCACATCTCTAGTTCAGTTCATTTGGTCCGAACCAAGGGCAAACAATTATACATTGTAGCATTTTTCAGCTTTTTTGGTTCCTTTTCACACCACACTGATTGCTTTGGTCCGAACCAGTTGAAACAAACCAAAATGCAGTCACATGACAAGATCCACATCACTCACTGGCCATGACATATTTCTTAAACTGCTTTTCGATTGGTCAAAATTTACGTGCGGGAAAATTACAACGTAAGAGGAAAAGCCAGCAAACAACACAGAGATAACACAACTACACAACTGGGCTGGTTTTGTCCCTGGCCATAATCTATTACATTGTTTGTATACACCACAATATGCAAACGATACATTTCTATAATTAAGCACAGATGCGGCTTGAAAACAACATTCTATTGCACCGCAAACGGCGAGTGGGCATCGCTCGTAACTTCAAGCGGAGGCGTGAATTAATTTTTCTCAACTCTGACATGCTCATGGTCATCTGACCAAATTTCTATGAGGCTCCGTACCTCCTGACTACTCCAAGTTTGTCCACGAGCTGCCATGCTAAAGTGCAAACTGTCAACAAACACTTCCTCATCCAATAATGCACAGGGCAGCTGACTAAAGCACCTTGTTTAGTCCAAAAATGATCAGTACTTTTGGCATTTGGGTCTGTTCAAGGTCGGATCACATTCTCACCACAAACGAACCGCTCCAGAGTTTGTTTGGAAGCATACCAAGACCACCTCTTCAAGCAGGTCTCAGTAGGCTTGTTTGGTCTGCTTTTGGTGTGCACCCGAGTTGCTGCTTTCACACCTGCCCAAACGAACCGTACCAAAGGGGGAAATAAACTCTGGTACGATTCAACCGAACTAAATGAGGCAGGTGTGAAAGCACCCTTAGTTTAGCTCTAATGTGTATTTATTGCATGTTTATATGAAAAGGTTAATGTAGCGTTGTACAACCTCATAAAGAAATTAATAATCAAATGTAAAATAAAACAAAGCCCACATAGCAAATGTCTTCTGCCCCAGATCCGGGCCACACAATGACTTTTCCCTCTGCCCAAGTACCGCAAAGAATGACGGCCCGGAAGAGGAGCCTAATATAGCCCAGACCCATTTTAATACTTCATATTATTACCTTGTACATTACTATGATCGCAATTTTTCATTTTGTGACATGCTTTAATGTACACACAATCTATGCCAATAAAGTACATTAAACTGAATAGAAAATCAGACTTAAAACCCACACATCATGCAACAATATTACACATCATGTGCAATAAAAAAAACATATTGCATTGGTTTTTCTATTTATTGTTATAAAGAACAAATCAACCAATAAAGAGTAAGTGTATAAAGAACACAGTCTATAAGAGAGACGTAACAGATAGACACATGTAACTTAATCATAATAATCTATTACAGATGTGACAAAAAGCAGTACCACAGTAGTCCAAATGATGATGCATTGCAGTTGCAGTCCACTATGGCAGAATATTATAATAGTGTATGGAGCAGGGCATAATTTAAGTTGTTAAATGCTGAAAATACTTTCCAGATCTACTCCCTCAAGGCGCGCGTTTCTCATTCAAAACACACATCACCGGAAACATGGCATGTCGCAAACTCTGACGAAACCGACGAGAGCCAGTTGAGCGTTTGATATCGCTGCCGTAAACCTTGTTGTAAAACTTCTTAACGGCACATTTTTAAATAGTAACTATAGCTACAGAGGAAGGAGATACATATCGACAATGAATGCGGTTTGAATTTGGATCTGTTCCTCACACCAAATATCAAATGGATACAGGATTTAAATAAAAATAAAATACTTTCATGATCATTTTATTTAATGTTTGTGCATGACAGCATACTAATAAAAATTATGTGCCCCAACTCTCTATTATAGATAAGTGTGTGTCCCATAGTAAACCAAATAAATATTACATGATAACGGTTAAATACTCTCAAATAGTCTCTTTCTCTTTCTTTACATGTAAGGATTCTAAGATTATTTGTACCAAGAATAATAATATAAAATTTAATAAAAATGTAATTAAGTGCAGTTTAATGCACTTGACTGATTTGCTGAATTTTTTAATGATATGTTTCATTTTGTTATGACTTGCCATTTCAAAGACTACATTTTAACAATACTACACTTCATTAAAATGTATGTGATCATTTAACAATTATCATGCAATATTGTATTTATCATGGGTCACATAATATGCTGCCAGATCTTAGCCTGATTTGGGGCACATATCACTGGACTGATTTGGGCCATAATCATTGGATGCCAAAATATAAATCGAATAGTTTTTTTGATTAATTGCACAGCGCTAGTTGAATTTCTATTTTATGCCAATGTTAAAATGACTTCAAGAGGTCTTTTTTTATATAAAATATTACAGACAGTCAGACCTCAAATTTGTGTTATCAACACTATTAACCAATGAATATTATTAATATAATATCACACTTATTTTTCACTACTCTAAAAACTTTACTGAAATTACTGAAGGAATCCAGGTCAAATTAGCCTTTTGTGCTTATTTACAAACTGACCTCATGATGATATAGCCTTTAACAATGACAGTATCCACATTGTGGATTATTGATGTTTACTGATGTCATATTCACCCTGACAGGATGAAAGCAAGTATCAACAGCCAATGCATATTATAACTTGTGTTTATTGAAATAAATAAATAAATAATACTAGTAAATGTCTGTGGGTCCATTTGTCATTTATTTTGTTGTTTAGCCTACACTATAGCAATTCTACAATCAGACGTTTTCTGGTGCATTCACTGTCATATGCTATTGCATTAATTTTAAACATTCTTCACGAATAACAGATACATATTTGGAGATCTACTGCATACTGCATACTGCAATCCAACTATAAGAATTAGTATAAGTAGGAAATGGAGGCTTTCAAATAAAATCGAGGCCTGTATTAACTTGTATTGTATAAGCTGTATTGTAACTTAATTACATCCAGTGGCAGCTCTGATAACTTGATTAATCTGTTTTGATGTGCATTGATCCATGCAGCATTGTTGTCAGCGCAGTAAATAGATACTTATCTTCTTTTACTACAGTTTTACTTTGAGTAATTATTTGTCTTTTTTATTATTGTATTGAGTCTGTATTGTAGTGACACACAACTTTTGATGCTACTTCAGTTTATTTACTGTATCACAAATATGTTAGGCATTTATTTCAGGACAAATGAGTAAACTAGTATACTTACTCTTTGATGATTTGGTGATACTTACTGTGTTATCTGTTATCTGTTTCTTTTTAAGTGCTTGTGAACAGTTAGTTTTTTTTTATTTTTATGATGGCTCAATTAAATGCATTTATAAAAATAAAGAACTTTGATATGAGGCCATGATGGTGTGAGAGTTTAGTAGATCAGCATGTATTATTCATTTAAAAATTGCATCCATCATTATCCATTTTCGTCCTTTTCTAGTTTCAAAACGTCATCTTAGCTGTGGAGAATCCATTTGTACTATTGCAAAGTGGCCCTTGACAAATATGTTTTAGTTTGTCTTGTACTGTGTACAGTGACAAGCAATTAGTTATACTAATAAGCTACCATTAACCTATTTATAGTAATGTTTGACCTATTAGTTACAGGTCTCTTTATTTATTTCCATAAATTAAAATGCAGTGCAGCCTTTACTGAGAGAGAGAGAGAGAGAGAGAGAGAGAGAGAGAGAGAGTAGCAGCAAAGCTGTCTGTTTCATGTCTGTCTCCTGCTCACAGGACTAAGTTAAAGTGTGCCAAGATGCATTGCTATTACTAGGAGCTGCGCAAGAGAGAGAGAGCAGCAAGCAGAGACACGCAACCTTGAGCTTCTTGGGAATGTGGAGAACTTGGCATCACAAATGAAATAATTCTCTATTGAATGTAGCAGGCTGCTTCAAAAGAGGGCAATAACCTTGGGCAGCTTCATCTGTTACAACATTCATTATATGCACTTCCTAAAACAGTATTGACTCGTGTGTATCGTTGTGCACATTTCACAGTTTTTATCATTGAATATTTATATTTGATTTGGTTTAGACCAAATGCATCAAATCAAATGGTCACTTTGGCAGCCCTGCCTGTGTTTTGGTTGTTATTTTATTTTGTTATTCTCATGTCAGAACACATGTTTGTGTTGTTCTGATCATAGATGTGAAATGAAATGTGAAGTCTCGTGTGTTAAACTTGCCATGGCATGCAGTGACCCAAATGACTGAGCTGAATGAGCTGCTGCTCAGTACCAAAAATGTTAGTGTAGACTGAATTTGGTTTGTATTTCCAAACAGCTAAGAGATTCTTTTGAGGCACTTATTGTCTTGTTTTTTTTTTTTTTTTTTTTTTTTTTCCAGACATATATTCTGAATCTCAATTAGACCATTGCCATAATCCTGTAATTGCCTGTCTAATGGTCTTCCAGTGTTTAAACATTCACACTTATTGTTCTTTGGAACAATCATAAACACTCCAGCACTCATTTATCACCGCATACAAATGAGAAAAAGAAAACAGCAGCTCAGAACTGAACAGTGCTCCACAGTTTAATATCAAATTAGACAAATTGTTTAATTACACCACAACAAATTAATTACCCTGTATTCAGATATTGAAGTTCCTCTGAATTTCCCTTTTTGTGAAAAGAACACGTTTTCCTACTTTGTGTGAGTGAAAGTGACGTGACATTCAGCCAAGTATGGTGACCCATACTCAGAATTTGTGCTCTGCATTTAACCCATCCGAAATGCACACACACAGAGCAGTGAACACACACACACACTGTGAGCACACACCCGGAGCAGTGGGCAGCCATTTATGCTGCGGCGCCCGGGGAGCAGTTGGGGGTTCGATGCCTTGCTCAAGGGCACCTAAGTCGTGGTATTGAAGGTGGAGAGAGAGCTGTTCATGCACTACCCCCACCCACAATTCCGTCCGGGCCGAGACTAGAACTCACAATCCTTCGATTGGGAGTCCAACCCTCTAACCATTAGGCCACGACTTCCCCAAAAAGTTTGTTATATTTTTTTTGTTACTGCCGTGGTTGCTTTAAATTACAGTTGAAAGAGATACCTGCTAATCTAACTGCCAGTCATGGAATATCACTTTAATTTTTGTTACACTAAATTGATCCTTAACTTAATTGCTCAAATTCATAGCATGACCTCAAATCATCATGCTCAAGTCTAAAACTCTCGTTCTTTTTCCCTCATTGACGTTTTTTCTTCTCCACCAAGATTTGAACAGTGCTAATATTTATCTGCTTTAGCTGTGTTATCACGTCTTAATGGGTGAAAATGTTTTGCTACTTTGGTCCCTTTTGGGAATGCAGACATTGTCTTACGAGAATAAAGTGGGAGGTTGGAGGTAATCCCAGTGCCCTCATCAATGCAACTGCTTAACTCGCCAAACTGATTAAGAGCCTTGGCAGGCACTATTAAGGGCACTCACGAAGGAATACACACACTGATTTGTGCTACGTTTAGGGGCGTAAACATATTTTTCTCTTACATTGCATTGTTTGTAATATTTAGTAGAAAAAGGAGGTTATGGATTTGAGTCAATTGTAATTTCCTGTGTACTTGTGTGTCATAACTGAGGTCACTGCAGAGTTTTTTTTTTTTTTTTTTTTGAGGAATTAGGGTAAACTAAGTTCTATAAGAAAATATTTAAGCCGTTTACATTGTTGAAAATGATCTTTGATTTGTAATGAATTGACTTGAATTCATTTAATTTGGAGTATCATATTACCAGACTGAAGAAAGACAGGAAGAAAATGTCGAGCAGTGGGGAATCAGAAGTGGATGAGGTAAGAGAAAATTGAATTATCGTGTCATCTATGGAAATCACAATTTAGTGAGGAATTTACAAAGCTATATGTCTGCCTTTGATAAAACTGCAGGGCTGTGGTTGGATCTAAATGCAACTGTTTTTTTTTTGTTGTTTTTTTTTTAAAGTTGAGAGTTGCGGAGAAAAGTACCACAACCATTATTCTGCTCAGTCTCCCTCTTCAGGAGACACTTTTGACAGTTTATATGGGGTATCAGTGTTCAAAGGCCACACTTAATTTATTATCAAAAGCCAATTGGAAAGAGCTTGAAGTAATTACTTAATGTTTTGCTCAAATGACTTCAAATGACTGCTTTGGTGTTTAACAAAGAAGTATCACAGTCTTAAAACAAAATTATATTATACATTTTAAAAGGCTATTTAAAATGAGAAAAAAGAATGGAAAAGAATAAAAGAAAGAGTATTTCAGAAGCCTCTAGCAGCTAATACAATCCAACTGACTGTGTGTCATTTTTATTTGTGATGGTCTTCAGTGTATATTGTATGTCATGGGTGTGACAGCTTAAACGATATGTGGTCAAACTCTTTCTGTCAGTCCCTTGAATAAAAGTTGCTGTTATGTAGATTGCTCTGAGGCGGTCATGAGTGCCACATCGTATCTGTAGTGCCACAGGTGTCTAGCTGCTTTGCCCACACAGACGATGTAGTTCAAGCCCGTGGCTGTAGCTTTCCCTCTCTTCAAGCGACTCGAGCTCTCTCGGATGAAATGAGGAAGACAGCTCATAATGACTTGGAGCATTCCGTCTAAAGCAGTCACTTGTGACTGTGCAGCATCCCTCCTCCCCTTCCAGCCTGCCGATATTGTAATGAGCAGAGATGGGAGGAATTACTCCATTATGCATAGGCGCCACCACTGGCTGCGTGCATGTTCCTGAGGCTGCAGCATTCATTAAGGGGAGCTTACCAGCCTGAAAGCTGGGAAGCCATGATAACGGGATATGATTTTTATATTTAATATATTCCTTGGAAGAGCAGGCGCGTGCCGCAGATTGATAGAAGAATCAATTGCTACTTTAGTGAAACACTTTCTACTTTGCCCTGCAGCTAGCGATGGAATCACTCAGCCAAGAAATTAACTTTTACTCTCACTCCATTTCTTTTTTCCTTTCTTTCCTTTTTTTATTTTTATTTTTTACTTCTACACTGGATCTGCCAGACAGTGGATGTTATTAAAGCAGCTAACAGGCTGGTATTTTAAGACTCTTATCAGAAAAGAAACAGAAGGCATGTTTTTAATTTTTTTTTGTTATTGTGTTGATTTTTCTCTCTGTCTCTCTCTCTGTACTCATCCGCCACTCTTGCTCCGTAGTGCAGTATTTCTGCGATGAAACAGAGTTTAGGAGCATAGGATTGTTAATAAGATTGAAAGTTAAGACACTGATCTCAGTGCACTCTGCTGAGCAGAGAGTTGGAAGAAAATCTAACCTTGACCAAAATAAATCTTAGTCGGTTTTTTAAAATGCCCCAAAAATGATACCTTGAAATGTTTTGATTAAAGTTTATTTGAAAAGAAGCCACTGTAACCTGAATTGTCAAGGTTGGGTTTTGGGGCCAAGGACTAGTGGAAGTAAAGCAATGAGAGAGCGATATATCAGAAATTTAGCTCCCACTTGCTGGCAATAAGGTATCCTTGACCACCCAGTTAATTTTTGCACTTGTTAAACCTCTTGACTCAGTGTTCTTGACATACCTCTTTTGTTGTCTGCAGTTTTACTTTCTTTCATTTTCATGAATATAGAAAAATAGTATATCATAATTTTACAAATATATTTGAAAAATATTTAATTGAAGTCACTTAAGTCAACTAATCAATCTTTGTTGGCTGTTCTGCAGTTCAGAAAGAAGCCGAAAGGTTGTCATGCTTTTTCGGTAGTAGGCCCAAAATGATAGAACAGTCTTCCCCTTTATGTTCAGCAGGTTCCCTCTATAGAGGTTGTTAGGTTTCAGTTGAAGACACTTTTTTGTTTTTGTTTGTTTGTTTTTTTTGTCTGAATTTTGAAGTAGGGAAATATTGATTATGGTATAATTGCCTTACAATTGTCTGTTTTAGTTGAATTTAAATGTGCTCTATAAATAAATAAAAGTTAAAGCTAAAGCTTATATATATATATATATATATATATATATATATATATATATATATATATATATATATATATATATATATATATATATACATATTTTATATGTATTTTGGTTAATGATTGTTTTATTTCAGGTAAAATAGTTTAATTTTCTTTTATGGTTTTGGTTTTAGTTTTAGTTTGGAACAACATGAAGGTAAGTACATGATGAGAAAGATTTACATTTTGCGTGAATTTGCATTAACTCCTGTCTTCCACTACTTTTTAACATCTGCCGTATATATTGTTTGACTTGCACAGCACCCAAGCAGGTTCCAGCTTCCCACCATACAAGGATCATCACAGAGTGCTGTCATCTTCACAGGTCACCAAACCTCCAACGGCTCATCAAGAAATGACGGGGTTACAACCACGTTCAACATCTCAGGCAGACAGACCTAATCATCCTTTACTCTCTCCTCTACAAAGTGGCCTTTGTATGCACTCCCATGTTTCAAAAGCCAGTGGCACTGCCATTTTATCTGATGACATTCTAAACTCAGGTGATTTCCTTAAGGAAAGACATTTGAGTGACGTGTGTGAAAAGCAGATGGAGTCTGATTGGGACATCTCTCAGAGGGCAGGAGAGCGGCATAGATGTGAAGAACGAAGCTCACCTCACATGACCCTGAAGGAAGCTGAAGTGTCCTCTCAATCTTTAACCGCGAAGAAGCCAGCAGACATTGTGTCATTAGAGTGGTATCTCGCAGTCCTTCCCCAGAAACCACTGATCCAAGAGATCCTTTACAGTACATGAACTCTGGAGGTGAGGATGAGGAAGGTGACTCCATGCCAAGGCAGCAATATCTTTCAGGTTTGAAATTTTTGCTTAATTAACTGCAATTATACATTGTAATAAAGCAGATTTATTGATTTGACTTTACACTTTTTTATTAGCCCATTTTAAGAATTATAGTTACCAGAGGTGGGAAATAATGAATTACATTTACTCGCGTTACTGTAATTGAGTAGCTTTTTTGTGTACTTCTACTTTTTAAAGTAATTTTTAAAATCTGTAATTTAACTTTTGCTTAAGTATATTTTGTTTGAAGTATTGTACTTCGCTACATTTTACAAGACACTACTGAGTAAAATAAAAAAAAATAGATTTTACGGACTAAAAAATGTAAAAAAAAAAATATATTAATAGCCCCCTGGAAACTACTTTAGTAAATAATGGGCAGGACGGCAAACTGGCAAATCATAAGAAAGATGCAGACGGACAAAACAGGCGTTAGTGGTGCAGACACCTCTGGAAACAAAACCCCGTCATATTCTGAAGTTGAACTCAAAGGAAATGATATGAACCCCAGGCCAAATTTATGCTTTATTATGCAGTGTAAGCTGTGCTTACCTAAGGAGATCAAACTAGTAGCTTATACAATCTCGACAAGACATCAAACCTTCGCAAGCATGTAGAGGTAAGCTAAATAATTTAATCGTTGCATTGGTGGTTAAAATGAAGCTTTGACATTTAAGCAAGAGGTTTTACACAAACAAGCCAAAAAGACAGTGGTCCGGAGTGTGCAATATACCGTCTGCGATAATATCATAATTGTTGTTTTAATAATGTGAGCGAGCATTTGTAGTGCGTTCATTCACCGTGTGATTCAGTCTTGTAAAATGCATTTAGAATGATCACAAAATTGAAGATATAGGGGCGGAAAGTTTACATATTTATACCATTTCATATAGTAAATCAAAATCACACAAAGAATGCTGTCTTTTCCTCCAAAAATCATGATTTTTGGCAATATATATATATATATATATATATATATATATATATATATATATATATATATATATATATATATATATATATATATATATATATATATATATATTGCCTCTTACCTCTTTTTGCTCTAGTTCTACAACAAAAAAATAATTGCAAACACAGCCACCAAAGCACAGTTTTGTGTCTCTGAGCAACATGACAGCGTTTTGTTCCTGAATGAATCATCTGTTTAAATGATTCGGTTCAATCGCAATTACTCTTTTATTAACAGTGACTTGCTGACATATACTGGTCATTTTAATTTCACATTTAAAGTTCTTTCAATTTTTTCTTTTTTTTTGATATATAATTGATTTCTTATAATTTCAAATGAGTATTCAACATTTTATGTCTTGTATATCAAAACATTATTCATGCATTTGTAACTGCAGGTTAAATACATTCTTGTCCTGCACTAAACAGTGTGCAAATACATATAAATGCCACTTCCGATGAAGCTTCTGGATTTCGTCTGCATTGAAAAGATGAGTTTGTTGATACTGATTTGCCTGGTAACAGCCCAAATGTCTTATTATTCTAAATAACTGATTCCTTTAATTCAAATCAAGTTTAGTGCGGAACGGGGCACGGTTCGCATGAAAAATGCTAATATGAACGCTGTCTTCGGACCCTGGTGCGTACTGGGGTACCGAACCCGAGACAAGGTGGTCTGAGTTCGGTTGCTCCCGAGCTGTGGAGCGGTTCACGTGAATGTGCAATCAACACGGACTAGTGTACACACTTGTTCGGAAAGTAAAGTATCCCGCGCATGCGTAACAGTGTCGATATCATTGTTTCCTCAACACACGAGAGAGCCGAGGTTGATTCCACATACTCCTAAAAGTCAGAATTGAATGAATTCAAATTAAATAATTAATATAATTAAAATTAATTATTATACTGTGCATAATAGCACCAAAATAACAAAAAATTAATAAATTACAACTATGCTCCGTCATGTTGTGTTCTCCATGCATTTTCTGTGTGCGTTTGCGATGACGTAGGATGACTGCAAACACACCTGGGTTCGATACAACTATTGAGTGTGAAAGCAGACCAAAAGCTGCGGGCGGCACCTGGAACAATTGCTCTGACTCGGACCATGGCAAACGAGCCCAGTGTAAAATCCCTCTCAGTTACTGGAGGGCCATAGCCCTGCAGAGTTTAGTTCTACCCCTGCACCAGCACACATTATCATATAGTTTTCAAATAAGCCTAAATGATTAGATTAGATGGATCAGGTGTGTTTAATTAGGGTTATATCTAAACTGTGCATGACTGTGGCCCTCCAGGAACTGATTTCAACACCCTTGGCCTGTCACATTTTCTTCTCACTGTTAGAATGCAACTAAGTATTTTTTACTCTGAGTAAATTTTAAATGAGCTACTTTTTACCTTTACTTGAGTAGATTTTTAGACTGGTACTTTTACTTGTACTTAAGTAAAAGTTCATTAATATAATGGTACTTGAGTAGAATATTTTTGTACTCTTTCCACCTCTGATAGTTATAGTCATTTACACATTTCAGATGACACTAACAGCAATTATTAGTATGAGACATCACGGTATGAGAGTAGATGTTGTAATTCAAGAGCAAAGTGTGATACCCTTTCAAACAAAAGGTGGCAAACAGAAGCAGATCAACACACAGGAATCTGGAAGACCTGACTCTTGAATTCCCCAGATACAGTTGCTTGGATCGTATGACTAATTCCTTCCTACTGGGGCCAGTTGCATAAACTGCTTAGACTAATCTTAAAAAGGTAGCCATCATTTTTTTTTTTTTTTAAGACTGGTCGTATTTTCTTAAAGCCAGTTATAAAAAGGGAAAAAAGTTAATTTGAATCCAAAAGTTTACATTTACATTTAATCATTTAGTAGACGCTTTTATCGAAAGCATTATCTACAGTTGGTAGTAGAATTTTTCCAAAAGGTATAACCACAACAACTAGGAGATCATTTATCTGTGTGTAGTTTTGTTGGATAAGGAAGCGTGTACATGTACACATTGGTAGACAGTTATAATGAACTGGGGTTCTGCAGCAAACCACCTTGCTTAGTGGGGCTCTGTTGTTGCTTTAATGTACCGTGTAAGGAAGACTCCGGCCCCCGAATTCAACATTATTCACCTAATCCCAGATAATGCTTTAAGGGAGCAATTTTCTCCTTGGGAGACTTCGGACTTTTACTGGCAAAAACTGGTGGCTGGTAACCTCTACACTCAAACGGAGTAAGGCCCATAGCTGACACTGGTAACGAGTTGTGTGCGTACTCCACCATAGAAAGTTGTTGGCTCCAAGAGGAGGGATTCTTGGAAACCAAACATCGCAATACTCTCTCCAGATCTTGGTTGGCCCTCTCTGATTGACCATTGCTTTGGGAATGAAACCCAGAAGAGAGACTAACAGTCGCCCCCAATAATCTACAAAACTCTTGCCAAAATTTGGACACAAATTGGGGACCCCTGTCGGAGACCACGTCCATCGGGAGGCGTAGATCGAAAGACGTGATCTATGACAGCAACCGCTGTCTCCTTGGCTGAAGGTAATTTGGGCAAGGCGATAAAATGAGCTGCCTTCGAGAACTGGTCCACGACCGTCAAAATGACAGTCTTGCCCTGGGAGGGCGGTAACAAAATCTAGCGCGATGTGGGACCAGGGTCTCGAAGGGACTGGCAGCGGTTGTAATAACCCATCAAGGGGTCGGTTGGACGTCTTACCAGTGGCACAAACAGAGCAAGCCAAAACAAAAGTACGGATATCACGAGCCATTAACGGTCACCAGAATCGTTGCTTAACCAAAAAGCTGGTACGATTAACTCCTGGATGACAAGCTATACTGGAGCAATGACCCCACTGAATGACTTCAGACCGATACTACTCGAGCACAAATAACTGGTTCGGTGGGCAATCGGGCGGAGACGTTACCCCTTCTAAGGCCTTCATGACCTTCGATTCGACCTCCCATCTGAGAGTGGAGACCACTAATGTCTCGGGTAAAATACACTCGGGAGTGGACGGGCGTTTGGAAAGGTCAAAGACACGAGATAAAGAATCAGGTTTGATGTTTTTGGAACCCGGGTGGTACGAAAGAGAAAAAAAAAAAAAAAAGTGCCCACCGAGCCTGCCTAGAGTTGAGTCTTTTAGCAGTTCTAATGTATTCTAGGTTCTTGTGATCGGTCCAAACGATAAAAGGTACCCCTGACCCTTCTAACTAGTGCCGCCATTCCTCCAGTGCTAACTTGACTGCCAACAACTCTCTGTTACCAATGTCATAATTACGTTCGGCAGGTGATAAACGATGAGAAAAGAACACGCAAGGGTGAATCTTATCGTCTGTGGCAGAACGTTGGGAAAGAACTGCTCCTACCCCCACCTCTGATGCATCGACCTCCACCACGAACTGACGTGATGGATCAGGGGCAACGAGGATGGGAGCCGAAACGAAGCAGCTCTTAAGTCCGCTGTATCGGACCACCCAAATGTCGTTCTGGGGGAGGTCAGGGCAGTCAGAGGAGCGACTAGTTGGCTGAAGTTACGAATAAAACGTCGATAAAAATTGGCTAATCACAGAAACCTCTGTAGGGCCTTACGGGAATCTGGACTTGGCCAATCTATCACAGCCTTAACCTTGTCAGGATCCATATGCACTCCCTCAGACGAGACAATGTACCCTAAAAAGGGGACAGACTGTGCATGAAAAACGCATTTCTCCGCCTTGACAAAAAGCCCATTGTCTAGCAACCTCTGAAGCACTCATCTGACGTGCTGAACGTGTTCCTGGAGAGAAGAGGAAAAGATCAATATGTCATCCAGGTAAACATATATGAATTGATCAACCATATCTTTCAGCATGTCATTGACGAGTGCTTGGAAGACCGCGGGCGAGTTGGATAGCCCGAAGGGCATAACCAAGTATTCAAAGTGCTAGACGAGAGAGAGAGAGTGAATTCATGAACCGTGACACTGATGTACGAGCTGTAAAGGGGGAGGGGAGCATAAGCTAATTTGCATTATGCATGAAAACAGCGCGTTTCTGTTTCCTCTCAAAATAGGCATTTTAAAAATGATATAATGATCTCTGGGGGTATTTTGAGCTGAAACTTTACAGACATATTTTGGGGACAACTAAGATGTATATTACATATTTTAGAAAGTGGCATAATAGGTCACCTTTAAGATTAATACTAAATACTCCTGCTATATACCTCAAGCTTTTGCCATTAATTCATTAATTCATCCATTAATCAATTAATTAATTAATTAATTAATTAATTAGTTAGTTATCACTGTTGGGAACGTTACTTTAAAAAAGTAATTAGTTATAGTTACTCACTACTTGTTCCAAAAAGTAACTGAGTTAGTAACTGAATTACTCTACAATAAAAGTAACTCGTTACCAGTGTAACTATTTGCGTTACTATAAAAAAAAAAAAAAGTTGCTATATGTATTTATTTATTTATTTATTTTTTTTGCATTTTGCACAAGTCAGTTGAAATGAGTAGAACAGACAGGTGTTCGTACATAACTTTAGATATTTATTGCACGTCAACAGACGCCAATAGTTTTATCCTGCACTTCAAGTATTATCTTTGTAAGAAAGGTGTTTTTGGCCTCTAGCTTTGTAGATGCGTGTGTTCTTGCCTTTGATCACGATGAATTTGAAGTAGTGCTTATATCTCCACCTTGAAAATGCGGATTGCTCATCGGATTGCTCCCGACTCGCCATTTCTGCTGCTGCTGCGAATCTCTGTTTAGCTGTTGCGTGTCTGTGTGTGTGTGTGCGTGTTTGGCGCCGCTGGCGCGTGTGGCGGCATGTGTGTAAAAACACTGTCTCTGATTGGCTACTATTAAACACATGACTTTGCCTTAGCCAATCATAATCGCTTATCTCGTTATTAACCCACCTGCTCACTCACTGTGTGAGCCAGGGGTGCATTCGGATTACATAGTTTATTAAATCAACGCATTAAAGTAACGGACCGCATTTAACATTCAGTAATGTTAACGGCGTTGTAACGACGGGAAAAGTAATTAGTTAGATTACCCAGTTACTGAAAAAATAACGTCGTTACCTAAGGCCGTTCTTTTAAACACTGTTATTCCAAACGCCGTTATTCCAAACACTGTTAGTTAGTTAGTTAGTTAGTTAGTAAGTTAGTTGATTGATTGATTAATGGATGAATGAATGGATGGATGAATTAATTAATTAATTAATGGCAAAAGCTTGAGGTATATAGCAGGAGTATTTAGTATTAATCTTAAAGGTGACCTACTATGCCCCCTATTCTATTCTATTCTATTATATTCTATTCTATTCTATTCTATTCTTCAGTGAATAAATAGATTAACGGAAGTCTATTTTATTGTTATTGCTGAGTCCGCATATGGAGTGGATTATTCCTTAATTGAATTGGTTAAATACATACACAACACAGAGGTATGAATGCTAATTTTGCATGGCAGAAATTTTTGGCAGAATCATTTGTTTGCTTCATGCATAATAATAAAGGCTTGTGTAATCAAATGAGATGTGTATCAAAACAAACAACCCTCTACTTTAGATGCTAATGTGTGTGCAAATCCTCAGCGGTTCCCTATGGAGGTGATTGTAAAGTGTTTCCTCATAATTTAAGACCTTTTAATAGATTTAAATGACATTTTATTGACTACACCCACCACTTGGGCTCCTGCATTATTCCATTTTTGTTCATGTTGTTTATGATAAATGAATATGGCTGGTACTAACCTCTCCGCCATGTTGTTTGTCGTTGTGAATGTTTGCTGTTGAACATGAATGTTTGTGGCCTTTTGAAGAGGCCAGGCTAAGAACAAAGCTCTTCTAAAAATATTGTCTGTGGAAGCGAGAAAAGGAGAAGCCATTAGTATCAATCTTTGCATTTAGTAAATATCATGCCATGCATGTTGTGATGGGAAAGTAGAGTCAAGGCTATGGTGTGCTCAGGTCTACAGAGGGGAGTGTATCACTGTATTCTTTTGAGAATTCTCTTCATGAAGCTGTCCACTCAGCCTCTCATATCATGGCACGAGTTTGTATTTTCAAAGATCTTGATGTGCTTCAGTTGATCTTTCGTCTGACCTATTGTGTTTCTACCTTTTGTAAAAGGAGAGACCGGCACTAAAGCACAGTGTAATGGATCCAGTGTGAAGCCCTTTCAGGTATGATACTGAATTTGTAAGGACTCTGTATCTTCACCAAATGATTTGTTAACATATTTGCTTCTAAATATTTTCATGCTTTATCGGAGTCACATCAGTTCCCTAATGCATTCTATTTCTAAGGAGTACTAGGAGTACTAGGATATGTATTCTAGAGGAACCACTATTGTTGTTATGGAGAAAACACATTGTTAAAATAAATATCATGCTCCTCCTAAATGGCCTCAAGAGCAAACACCTATGGATGTTGCTAACAATACTCTGTAATCAGCTGCTGTTTGGGTGTGTTTGATGTTTTGAAGAGCCCTGGTGAATAAACTAGGGGAAAGATGACGACTAAGCAGAGGAAGGTATGGGGGAGGCTGTTTCAGCCACTCTGAAGAGGACTTTGCCCAGATTGCTTATGCTCGACAGAATATCATGGATATAATTCACACAGGCAGCCTTATCTGGTTGTTTCCAGGAAACCAAAGAGAAGCAGTGATTGTTTGGTGGAATCTGACCCCAGGGCCTATTACAGATTGTCATAAATTAGTTTTGCCCATTTTATATGGTTTTAGGATTTGGGTTTGGGTTTTGCAGAAGTTATCCTATAAGGACCCCAACTAGTGCTTAAAGGGTTTGTTCACCCAAAAATGAAAATTATGCCATTAATAACTCACCCTTATGCTGTTCCAAACATGTAAGACCTCCTTTTATCTTCAGAACACAGTTCAAGATATTTTAGATTTAGTCCGAGAGCTCTCAGTCCCTCCATTGAAACTGTGTGTACGGTATACTATCCATGTCCAGAAAGGTAAGAAAAACATCATCAAAGTAGTCCATGTGACATCAGAGGGTCCGTTGGAATTTTTTGAAGCATCGAAAATACATTTTGGTCCAAAAATGGCAAAAACAACGACTTTATTCAGCATTGTCTTCTCTTCCGTGTCTATTGTGAGAGAGAGTTCAAATCAAAGCAGTCTGGATATCCGGTTCGCGAACGAATCATTCAGTTCACCAAATCGAACTGAATCATTTTAAACGGTTTGCATCTCTAATACCCATTAATCCACAAATGACTAAAGATGTTCACTTTTTTAATGTGGCTGACACTCCCTCTTGAGTTCAAACAAACCAATATCCCGGAGTAATGCATGCACTCAAACAGTACGCTGACTGAACTGCTGTGAAGAACACCGAGCCGGGCCAGATAACGAACAATAGACTGACTCGTTCAAGAGTGTAGAACCGGTTGCATCGGTTTTCGGATCACCAGTAGTTCTTTCGGACAGTTCGATTCAATAAAACAGTTGAGGAAAATGGTTCACCGGTTCTTTTGCCCTCGACGTAATGGCGTCATTTGCGATGATTGCCCCTGATTCAAGCCTTTGGTTTACCCGCGCTCATAACACTAGCACAGAATCAGTTCAGTTCAGACACCCTGTGTGTCGGTCTGCTTCACGCTGAATCACACACGCGCAGTATCATCAGCTCCTCGGTTCACAAATCTGACGCGTCTGACAGAAACGGTTCTTCACTTGTGAATGAGTCAGTCTATTGTTCGTTATCTGGCTCGGCTTGGTGTTTATCTTCAGTTCTCTCTTCACAGCAGTTCAATCAGCGTACTGTTTGAGTGCATGCTTTACTCCGGGATATTGGTTAGTTTGAAGCCACATTAAAAAAAGTGAACAGCTTAAGTCATTTGTGGATTTATGCGTATTAGAGACGCGAACCGTTTAAAACGATTCAGTTCGATTTGGTGAACTGAATGATTCGATCGCGAACCGGATATCCAGACTGCTTTGATTTGAACTCTCTCTCACAACAGACACGGAAGAGAAGACAATGCTGAATAAAGTCGTCGTTTGTGCCATTTTTGGAACAAAATGTATCTTCGATGCTTCAAAAAATTCCATCGGACCCTCTGATGTCACATGGACTACTTTCAGGATGTTTTTCTTACCTTTCTGGACATGGACAGTATACCGTACACACAGTTTCAATGGAGGGACTGAGAGCTCTCGGACTAAATCTACAATATCTTAACTGTGTTCCGAAGATAAAAGGAGGTCTTACATGTTTGGAACAGCATAAGGGTGAGTTATTAATGACATAATTTTCATTTTTGGGTGAACTAACCCTTTAAGTTAAGTCGTCAACTTTGTTTATATATCGCTTAAACAAAATACTTTGCGTCAAAGAAACTGAACAACATTAATTAGGAAAACAGTGTGTCAATAATGCAAAATTACAGTTAAAGGCAGTTCATCATTGAATTCAGTGAT
The DNA here is from genome assembly GCF_003368295.1 of Carassius auratus. NCBI lineage: Eukaryota > Metazoa > Chordata > Actinopteri > Cypriniformes > Cyprinidae > Carassius > Carassius auratus. The sequence continues at coordinate 1,580,047 of NC_039284.1, forward strand.
GTCATCTCTGTTCAGTTAAATAGTGTCTGTGCATTTATTTGCAGTCAAGTCAATGATATCGCTGTAAATGAAGTGAACCCAACTAAGCAAGCCAGAGGCGACCGCTGCAAGGAACCAAAACTCCATCGATGAAAGAATGGAGAAAAGAAACCTTGGGAGAAACCAGGCTCAGTTGGGGGGGCAGTTCTCCTCTGACCAGATGAAACCAGCAGTTCAGTTCCAGGCTGCAGCAAAGTCAGATTGTGCAGAAGAATCATCTGTTTTTCTGTGGTCTTGTCCCGGTGGTCATCTGAGACAAGGTCTTTACAGGGGATCTGTATCTGGAGCTCTAGTTGTCCTGGTCTCCGCTGTCTTTCAGGGCTGTATAGGTCTTTCTAGGTACTGATCCACCATCTGGTCTGGATACGTACTGGATCCGGGTGACTGCAGTGACCCTCTGATCTGGATACAGACTGGGTCTGGTGGCTACGGTGACCTCGGAATAAGAGAGAAACAGACTAATATAAGTGTAGATGCCATTCTTCCAATGATGTAGCAAGTACGTTGCTATGGGAAGTGTTCCCGGTTCCAGTTTACCTAATTAATGCAGCCTAAAAATCCTTTAACCTGTTAGCCTGCACCAGAACGCCCACGTCTTCAACTCGTGCGTGTCAATGTTTACGAATAGATTAAATGAAACTGGAAAAATTGAATCTTGACAAACTATATATCGTTATAAAGATCTAAGCCTCAAGCATCAATGACATATCACTGTTTTTAAATGGAAAGCTTATAAAGACTGTATTTGCTACATTTGTGTAAGCAGTACACATTAAAACATGAAGAATGGAAATGCTGTACATACCAGATTTGTCGTAATAATGAGTCATAAACACATCCACAGCTGTAAATCCCAGTTAAGTTAGGAAGGTAAGGGTCCACTGAACGACATCTCATGGAGCATGTTTAGTTCAACAAAGCGATAATGTTGTAATATCGATCATAATTCCTTTGTTTAAATTTCAGTTCTTCAGCGACATAACTGTTTATGTCCGTTATGGAATATTTCACGGTCAGGAACTGTGTCTTGGTAGTAAAAAAACGGCATGGTTTTGCAGCATACAGTGTCACAGACAGAATGTGATGATCCACAAAGAAAAACAATTAAAGAAAAGTGGAAAATGGTATATTAGAATTTTGGCGCTCTCTCGTGACCGCTCATGACATGCTCTGACGCACCTGTCAGCTGATAGAGGCGGAACATATAGCAATCGCCTTTTTCTTTATTTGTTTTATTTTTCAACAGTTTTCATATATGTGTGAGTTTGTTTTATGTTGAATGTATCTGCATGATTAACACCGTTTTGAGTGCTAATCAGCATAAATCTGCTCGCTATTACTGTGTATTCACAGATCTCACGGCTATATAAGAACGCCATCTATATGAATAGAAAAGTGGATTATTAACTATATGGCTTATTTATATTATTACCATCTCTATAACTGGCCATCAGCACATCAGCACTTATTTGCATTGTAATTCATTGTAAATGCTGCATTTCTAGCAATCTCAGGGTTTTCTGTAATTGGCATATGAAGTTAAATCTTTTTATTAATTTATTTTTTCTTACTCAAATTATTCTTATTTTTTTCTCTAGTGCTCATATAAATTACTTATATGATTTCTATGTTTCTGTCTAATCTTTTATAATTGAAAAAAAAAATGCAGTGATATGTTTGATGATAAAAATTGTTTGTAGAAGCCTTCAATACAGTTGGTAAATATATATTTTTTTATATTTGGTGTAGTCTCAGAAATTTTTTTTAGCAGGATTCTCATTTTTCATGATATCTGATATATTCAGATTTGAATGAGACATCATGAGACATCTGACTTTCAACCCATTAATTTTCTAGATTGCTCCAGGACTGATTTAATGTATTTTTCTATCAAATAAAAAAAAAAAAATTCAGTGTGGTAAAAAAAAAAAAAAAAATTCAAGGCACTTCAGTGTGTATTACTTTTAATATTTTTGAGGATTATCAAATCTGGTTCATAAAAAGTAATGCCCAAAGGTTATTCTTTCCAAAGACTCCAGAATTACGTGTGTAACAAACATAAGTAAGGAACTGTTATAATTTTAAGTAAGGAAGAGCACTTTCAGCTTTGAGTCCCATAATGGGTGGTCAGATTAACAGTTTAAACCATGCTAATACAACAGTGTGAGAGATATGGATCTGCTAGGACAAAGTGAGCCACAAACAGTACTTCTTAAATTCTTAATAAACATTCCTGATCTTATTGAGCATGATTTATCTGTAAATAAAATTCAGAAAAATAAAAATTCATTTAAATTATTATTATTTTTTTTTTTCTGTTTGCCATGCTGCTGAGTGGTTTGTGATTTTAGCTTTGTTTTTTTCTGTTGGAATCTCTGTCTTACTATCACTCTGTTGTTAAACTTCTAACTGAATTCTCAACATATTTCTGCATCCCGCTAAACTGATAGCTTGACAGTCGCGACTACCGTTTCTTTTATATCTTGCTCTATTTCTGTTTTTTTTTTTCTCTTACCAAGAGCCAGAGCCCCTGACATCTTGTCAAATTTAAATGTGCTGGATAATGCTAAATGTAAATTCATTAAGATTGTTATTCATGTCAGCACTAATGATTTTCAACTTCAGAGATCACTAAAAATAACATTTAAAAGGTGTCAGACACTGTAATATGCTCTGATCTAGAAAATGAATTTGCATGTATATATATATATATATATATATATATATATATATATATATATATATATATATATATATATATATATACACACACACACACAGGTCCTTCTCAAAAAATTTGCATATTGTGATAAAAGTTCATTATTTTCCATAATGTAATGATAAAAATTAAACGTTCATATATTTTAGATTCACTGCACACCAACTGAAATATTTCAGGTCTTTTATTGTTTTAATGCTGATGATTTTGGCATACAGCTCATGAAAACCCAAAATTCCTATCTCAAAAAATTTGCATATCATAAAAAGGTTCTCTAAACAAGCTATTAACCTAATCATCTGAATCAACTAATTAACTCTAAACACCTGCAAAAGATTCCTGAGGCTTTTAAAAACTCCCAGCCTGGTTCATTACTCAAAACCTCAGTGACAAAAAACTGCACAACGAGAAGAGGTGACCGGACCCTGAGGAAGATTGTGGAGAAGGACCGATTCGAGACCTTGGGGGACCTGCGGAAGCAGTGGACTGAGTCTGGAGTAGAAACATCCAGAGCCACCGTGCACAGGCGTGTGCAGGAAATGGGCTACAGAGAAGCAGCACTGGACTGTTGCTCAGTGGTCCAAAGTACTTTTTCGGATGAAAGCTAATTTTGCATGTCATTCGGAAATCAAGGTGCCAGAGACTGGAGGAAGACTGGGGAGAAGGAGATGCCAAAATGCCTGAAGTCCAGTGTGAAGTACCCACAGTCAGTGATGGTCTGGGGTGCCATGTCAGCTGCTGGTGTTGGTCCACTGTGTTTTATCATGGGCAGGGTCAATGCAGCTAGCTATCAGGAGATTTTGGAGCACTTCATGCTTCCATCTGCTGAAAAGCTATATGGAGATGAAGATTTCGTTTTTCAGCACGACCTGGCACTTGCTCACAGTGCCAAAACCACTGTTAAATGGTTTACTGACTATGGTATTACTGTGCTCAATTGGCCTGCGAACTCTCCTGACCTGAACCCCATATAGAATCTGTGGGATATTGTGAAGAGAAAGTTGAGAGACGCAAGACCCAACACTCTGGATGAGCTTAAGGCCACTATCAAAGCATCCTGGGCCTGATGATGATGATGATGTTTATTTCAAACCTGCATTCTAATTTTCTCACAAATCAACATAACAGATGACATAACAGACAAATTATATAAATGCATGGTTTGAAAAGGAGGTGGACGAAGCAAACGCTTATATGATTCCAAACCCCCTCACATTCAACACAAAATACAATACAAAACCAATATACAAACAGAATAATTCAAGAACAAACGTATTCCTGTACAATACATACAGTAGAACAATTGTCTCTATATAAATGGTATAAGACGGGCAAGACAGAACAACGCACGCACAAACACCCACACTTACAAGAGACACTGGCCCAAACACTCTCTGACCCTACAACCTCTCACCACTGGCTTCATCCTGAGAGCATCACTCTCTGTCCTCTACATATTTCTTTAATACATTTTTTTTGAACAAATGTTTGAAATTAATAATATTTGGACAGGTTTTTAATTCATCTACCAAATCATTCCAAATCTTCACTCCCCGCACTGAGATACACATTGATTTCAAAGTGGTTCTAAATTTGGGCAGATATTTATTTTTATTTCCTCTTAGTTTGTAACTATGATGAGCATCTCTATCACAAAATAAATTTTGAACATTAGAAGGCAGAGAGTTTTGAGCTGCTCTGAACATAATTTGAGCAGTTTTAAAGTTGATCACGTCCTGCAGTTTAAGAACTTCCAGCTCTACAAACAATGGATTGGAATGATGTCTGTAATGAACACCAGAGACAATCCTAATGGCCTTTTTCTGCAGAGTGATCAAGGGCTGTAAGTGGGTTTTGTAACAGTTCCCCCAAATTTCAACACAATAGTATAGATATGGCATAATAAATGAGTGATACAGTAGAAGTCGAGCTTTAGTGTTCAGTAAATTACATGATCTTTTCATCATTCCAATAACACCTCCATAACACCTCAGCAGTGCCACAGGCTGATTGCCTCCATGGCATGCCGCATTGAAGCAGTCATTTCTGCAAAAGGATTCCCGACCAAGTATTGAGTGCATAACTGAACATAATTATTTGAAGGTTGACTTTTTTTGTATTAAAAACACTTTTCTTTTATTGGTCGGATGAAATATGCAAATCTTTCGAGATTGGAATTTTGGGTTTTCATGAGCTGTATGCCAAAATCATCAATAAAAGACCTGAAATATTTCAGTTGGTGTGCAATGAACCTAAAATATATTAAAGTTAATTTTTTATCATTACATTATGGAAAATAATGAACTTTAATCACAATATGCAATTTTTTTTAGAAGGACCTGTATATATGAGGGCAGGGGAGTGCATCCACAAATAGAGTGTAAGGCTGTGGGAAACACTGTAGTGCTTGTAGTTAAAATTGATTTGCAACGCTTGTTCCTATGAGGGCTTTGACAAATTACAAATAAAAAATAACAAGTATACAAAAAAAAAATAAATAAATAAAAAAAAAATCTGCAAATGACAAATTTGTTGCTGAATCAACCAAAATTCCATAGCTTTTTAAAATTATTATAATTTGTAACAGATTTTAGATAAACAGGCAATGAATTCCAACATTTTACACCCTTCACTGAGAGAACAGTCTGAACAAAAGATGTATTAAGCCCTATCACTTTGTCAGATTATGCGATTTTGACTAATAAAATCTTGTTGTGTCCAGAAACAAGAAACATATCAGACTATATGACGCTACCCGTCATATGAGGTGTCGTGCACTATGACACACTACACAAGATAAAAGGATTGAATCATGCATGCCGACGTCCATTGTCATATACGAATCCCCACAACACAAAAAGTAAATCATGCAAAAATCGGCCTAAAATCGTGTAGTTTGAAATGGCCTTTACAAAATAAAACTTTACAATTTCTACAACAGGTTTCTCTGGTGGATCTGCTGGTCCCCTGCAATCTTTCAAGAAATTTGCATAGGGGCAAGACCATCTAAAGACCACATACGATCTTTACATATTGAAAAAAGTGAGCAAAACTCATCTTATATGTATTTAAATCTTATATTTACTCAAGATCTGACAATGATGGTATCTTATTTGGTTTCTGTCTAAAATTTTCAAAGCTCAGAGACATTCAGGGTCCTATAATACACCTGGAGCAATGCGACGCAAGGCAAGTATGTTTGTTAGTTTCAGTCCGGCGACTTTTGCATTTTCATGTCGAGCGCCACGTCGTTTACTTAGCAAATGCATTTGTGCTCATTTTTGCGCCCATGCTGGTCCAGAAAGGAGGTGTGTTCAGGCAAATTGCTGGTAAATTGCTATTTTAAGGAGCTGAAAATAGACCGCGCCATAGACCAGCTCAAACCTGATCTAAAGTCTGGCGCAATGTTTTTTTCTTTGTTATTTAAAGAGCGTACATGCTGCTTATTAAATAGAGGGACGCACAGCAGCACACAAACATTCCAAATATAAAAAATTAAAGGATTGCAATGCATAAGATGTTTTTTTGTGGACACACCTTCTCATTCAAAGAGTTTTCTTTATTTTCATGACTATGAAAATTGTAGAGTCACACTGAAGGCATGATCGTCTCAAGCATTGCTGGTCCCAAGGGTGTATGGTGGACGGAAAGGAACTAAAACCGGGGCCCCATCCTCTACCGCACTTCATCTTCCAAAATGGCCTACTCTACTGTGTCGCACAGCGAAGGGGGTAGAAAAAACTTTGTTAGTGGTACAAAGACGGAAATGGTGCTAGAGTTGGCTAACTCACACCCCCTGGCGGGCCACCAGGGGCCCGAGAATACCACTCACTGGGTTAGGGATCGCTTCCATTGGCCCAGGCTGGAAGCAGAAGTCAAACGTTTTGCCAGGCTCACCCAATCTGCCAGAAGACATCCCCACGGAAACCACCCCCCAGCCCGCTGATTCCACTGCCCATCGTTGGGGTGACCTTCGAGTGCATTGGGATGAACCTCGTAGGGCCATTGCCTAAGTCTGCCCACGGCCACAAGCACATCTTGGTGATTGTGGACTATGCCACCTGGTACCCCGAAGCCGTGCCCCTCCGTAAGGCTACTGCCAAGACAATCGCCCGCGAGCTCTTCCTGCTCTTCAGCCGGATGGGCATCCCTGCGGAGATACTGACCGACCAGGGGACCCCCTTCATGTCCCGGCTAATGGCTGACTTGTGCAAACTCCTCCAGGTAAAGCAGCTAAAAACCTCTGTTTACCACCCCCAGACTGACGGTCTTGTGGAACGGTTCAACCAAACCCTCAAGCAAATGCTACGGTGGGTCGTGGCCGAAGACTGGCGTGTCTGGGACCTCATGCTCCCCTACGTGTTGTTCGGCATTCGAGAGGTCCCTCAGGCATCCACGGGCTTCTACCCCTTCGAGTTGCTGTTGGGGCGCCAGCCTCGGGGACTGCTAAACATCGCAAGGGAATCGTGGGTGCAACAGCCGGCCCCCCACCGCTCCGTCACTGAACATGTGAATGCGATGAGGGAAAGAATTGACCGGGTCATGCCATCAGTCCGGGAACACCTCGCCAGGGCACAGCAAGCACCGCAGCGGCACTGTCTGTGACCCAAAAGACAGAGCTGCAACACCTGGTCGGTCAGTTCCCAGATGTGTTCTCGTCGGCCCCTGGGCGGACCCATGTGATCCAACAAGAGATCCACACCCCAGCCGGAGTCACCGTCTGGCAACGGCCCTACCGTGTCCCAGAGGCTCGTCGGCAGGCTATTGAAGAGGAAATTCAACAAATGCTGAAGTTAGGGGTAATTGAGCCATCAAACAGCCCTTGGTCCAATCCTATTGTCATGGTCCCCAAGCCCGACAGCACCCTCCGCTTCTGCAATGACTTCCACTGCCTGAACGAGGTCTCGATGTTCGACGGCTACCCCATGCCCCGGGTTGATGAACTTCTCGATCGCCTGGGAAGGGCCCGCTATATTTCCACCCTGGACCTCACCAAGGGATACCGGCAGGTTCTCCTATCTGAAGCCGCCAAGCCCAATACCGCCTTCAGTACCCCTGGTGGGCACTGGCAATACCGGACCCTCCCGTTTGGCCTACACAGGGCCCCAGCCACGTTCCAACGTAATCCGGCCTCACCAGGCCTACGCCGCGGCATACCTGGATGACGTGGTCATCCACTCCGAGCGCTGGGTAGACCACCTGGACTGTCTGTGGAGGGTGCCGATGGAGATACGTAGGGCTGGGCTCACTGCCAACCCCCCGAAGTGCGACCTGGGCTTGACAGAGGCGAACTACCTGGGTTTCCAAGTCAGAAAGGGACTCATCCGACCACAGGAGAAGAAGGTTGAGGCGATATGGTCTGCACCCAGACCCAGCACAAAGACCCAGGTACGAGCGTTTTTGGGGTTGGCAGGATACTACCGCTGTTTCAGCCCTAACTTCTCCTCCTTAGCCGCCCCCCTGACAGACCTGACCAGGGAGGGGCAGCCGGATAAAGTATGTATAATTTTCAAAAACTTGTGGTGTGATGAAAGTGTTTATTGTTACAGGGACTTTAACAAAGCCAACTTCAAACAATAGCGCCAAAATATTTCCAACACATCACCATCAACACGCGTGGTGATCGTGCACTGGACCACTGCTACTCTCCTTTTCGGGACGCCTACAAATCCCACCCCCGCCCACTTTTCGGCAAATCGATCACTCTTCCATACTGCTGCTTCCTGCTAATAGGCAGAAACTGAAACGGGTATAATTTAGACAATTATACAAACAACATCCAACACGTAGGACAACAAAAAAAACAAAGTGACAACAAACGAAAAACTGAAAATTTTACTGAGAGCTAGCAACACAGCCGCCATGCTCGGCGCCATCTTGGATCTTCCAGATCTTCCAGATTTGTCTCAATTGCTCAGCATATCCAATAGCTAGGGCTGGGCGATTTTATATATATATATATATATATATATATATATATATATATATATATATATATATATATATATATATATATATATAATATCACAATAATTTTGATGACAATGTAAAATTTGAAAATATTGTGAATGTAATTTTTGTATTTTTTATTCAAGCATACCTTCCAAAAAGAATGCACCGAACCTCCAAAAAAGGAGACAAGATGTTATTGCACGTCTCTACTACGTGACCTTTCATGAGTGTGGATGCCATATATTAAGAGTTAAAATCCCTGAATCAGAGATTCACTTTTACAAGGATACATTTTCTGCCAGCTGTTTTGATTATTTTATGCAATCTGGCAACCATGCGAATGCACTCGCTCCTCATTACGGAAGTGCCACCGATCTGAAAACACTTGGAGGAGCTTCACAAATAAAAATGAAACTGTCACTCAACCAGTTTGTGTTCTGTGTTCTACTGTTTTTCGATTGTAGTCGCTGTATAAATGCAACTTAGTCACTGTTTTGTGTTAATAGAGAAACATAAGCTATGGCAATTTGGAATAACCATTTGGAATTTCACCTGTGTGCCTCAACAACTAGATCCTTAGTTTTTAGTGACAGTGAGAATATAGTTTCATGCCACATGGCTTCTTTTAAACCAGAGACAGTTGACAAGACTTAGGTTCTTAGCTAAAAACTTGTAAAAAAATAAATAAATAACAATACTTATCCAAGTTTAATTATTTCCCCCAGTCGTACAGTTTTAATTGCGAACTGCATGCACTAAAGAAGATGACAGATTGCACAGTCTCTAAGATCTCTACTTGTTTTGCACTATTTCAGTTACATATACATGTGTTAATTTAATAAAAAGCAGTAAGTGATCACTTGGTCTAGACCAGTGGTTTTCAACCTGTGGCGGTATTTGCAGGTGGGCCGCCAATTAATTTCTGTTCATTTACAGTCCATTCTAGTTCTGTGCGATTAAAAGAAAACGTCCTAAAATCACGATTTGAGCGTGCGCATATGCCTAACTCCAGGTTCACACACTGTCTGTGATGCGCCTTTTTTCTGAGCCACTGTTGACGGATCAGAGCGTTCTCACTGCGGTAAAAGGCTAGAAATAAAAACGTGCGAAAATAATTCATTTCTAACACATGAGCATAGAGTGAATTTGTTAGAGACACGTTTTAAGTGTGCACACTCTCTCCTCGCAAAGCAGCGTGTATCTGAGCAAGCACCACCGGTTTTGTGACAGAGCAAAGGAAATCTGCTGCGAACAGAGAGATTTGCACTCGTGCATTATTTTAATGTGCTTTCGCATTATATTTATGCGCTCTCACTGCTGACCGCATACACATACTGTATACACACTGCAAACACCTGAGGCACCGCTACAATTAATGAGCTCTATGAACAATGCATGGCAAAAAAGAAAAAAAGTCCCTGTATACAGGATTTTTTTTTTTTTGCCACAAGTCTATACATTTTTTTACATCTTCACTATAGTGATAATTTTGACTTATGTCTGTTCTAGAAATGTTACAACTTTTTGATAAAGCTCTGATTGGTTTTCTTTTGGAAATATGTTTCAAATTAATCCTGAATGCATTTATGACTGTAAAAGCACAATTGCAAAATTGATCAAAAAAATTGCGATAGTTTTTTTTTTTTTTTTTTTTTTTTTGTCCATATCGCACAGCCCTAGTTTATTCAATAAATATAGTTTAAAATCTAGCTTCTGAGTACTAAGTTATTAACCCAACAATAGCGGGGTCAGTTAATTTTTTTGAAGTGGGCCGCGCAAACATATGTGTTTGGTTGTGTGGGCCGCGAGTTGAAAAAGGTTGGGAACCACTGGTCTAGACTATATTTAACTGTTTAAATTTGAACTAAAAATGTTCTATTTACAATAGCTGTTAAGTTGTTTTTACAATAGCTGTCTGGTATATATATTAATTTATTTATTTATTTTTTATGGGGGCAAAAGAAAATCAAGAAAAGCAAATGCAAAAATATCGAGATTTATATTGAATATCATATTTTTTTTTTTCAATTACAATATTGAGATTATTCAATATCGAAAATTTCAGTAAGCCATTGGCCCCTATGAGAAAAAAAAAAAAAAAGGTTTCCTGAGAATAAACATGTTTTATTTATTTTATTATTATTATTTATTTATTTTACATTTTTAATGTTCAAATATACTGTCATGTGTCTCTCTTTTCTTGACTTTATCAGCATTTAAGTCCATCTTGTAGATGACCTTGGAACTAAATGTCTTTTCCAACTTGAAATATTGTCACAAAGTATTGTTTCTTATCTGTACCAATATCATGTACCATAAGCATCACTTGACCACTTGCATCCTGTAAATGTTGTCATACAATTTTTTAAATAAAGTTGCTTCACGATGCCATAGAATAAACTTTTTTGTCTAAATGGTTTCATAAAGAACCTTTAACATCTGAATTATATTACAAAAAGTTGAGAAAGAGATGGTTCTTTAAAAATCATTTGACTGAATGGTCCTTTGTGGAACATTTTATTTATAGGAGTTAAATCACTCATTCACGAGTCAAGAACTGGTTGCATCGGTTTTCGGATCACCAGTAGTTCTTTCGGACAGTTCGATTCAATAAACCAGTTGAAGAAAACGGTTCTCCGGTTCTTTTGCGCTCGATGTAATGGTGTCATTAGCGATGATTGCCCTTGATTCAATCCTTCGGTTTACCCACGCTCATAACATTAGCGCAGAATCAGTTCAGAATCAATCACCAAAAGAATCAGTTCGATTCAGACGCTCTGCGTGTCAGTCTGCTTCACACTGAAACACACATGTGCAGTATCATCAGCTCCTCGGTTCTCGAATCAGACACATCTGACAGAAACGGTTCTTGACTCGTGAACGAGTCATTATCTGGCTCGGCATACATCTTCATTTCTCTCTTCACAGAAGTTCAGTCAGTGTACTGTTTGAGTAAATGAATTACTCTGGGATATTGGTTTGTTTGAACTCAGAGGAAGTGTTAGCCACATTAAAAAAGTTAACAGCTTAAGTCATTTGTGGATTAATGCACATTGGACAGGCGAACCGTTTAAAACGATTCAGTTCGATTTGGTGAACTGGTTAAAAAAGATCCGGTTACATCGAATGATTCGTTCGCAAACCGGATATGACAAATTGCTTTGTTTTGAACTCTCTCACAACAGACACGGAAGAGAAGACAATGCTGAATAAAGTCGTAGTTTTCGCTATTTTTGGACCAAAATGTTAATGACATATTTTTCATTTTTGGGTGAACAAACCCTTTAAGTAAACTATGTGTCGTTCTAGCCCCCCAAAACTGTCTGAACGATCAGACCAGTGCTGCTTCCTCAAGAAAAATTATAATCATCAAGTGTTTTACGTCTTTTTAAGCCATTTAAGTACAAGACATCTCAATGTGGTACTCACACAGTGTGATAGATCGTTTATGTGTGTACTTGTATGCAAACAGCCGAAGTGCACAAACAGAGCTGTCTCAGATCCGTGCATTTCTTATGTTAATAATGTTAATCAAAAAGAACAAAAGAAAAGTCTTTCACTGATCTTAAGTAATGTCTGTGGCAGTTTTAATGGATATTTGTGTATATGTTAATGTTCTGAGGCAGGAGAACCCCTCTCCCACCGAAAACCTTTTTTTATTTTTTATTTTATTCTCCATTTCTGTCACTTATGGAGTTTTGGTTCATTGCCACTATCGCCTTTGGCTTGCTTAGTTTGGGACTCAATCTCTGGCAGTACTTTTGACTGATTGCACAAACACTATTTGTTAAGAACTGAATTGAGCTGGATTATTACTTTAACCAACCATTTTCTATTGTCCTTTTGCATTTTCATCACATTTTTCCTGTATAACACTATAAAGCTGTTTTGACAGTATGTATTGTATAAAGTACTATATAAGTAAAGATATATAATGTAATTACTTGCTTCACCTTTGTTTTCACCCTGTTGGACTGTTAAGTAATAATATTAAATCGTATGTAAAGTCAGTTAATGTAATTAATTTGACAGCAATAATAGCAAATCATGGTAGATTTGAAAAAGAGTTACAATTAGCATATTTCTAAATGCTATCAAGGGTGAACATAATCTTCAGCCTCCTCATCCTGGTTCTAAATTTCCCTGTGTGCCGGAGGTTTTTCAGGAGGGAAATAGTCCTCCGGAATTCAGTGCAAACTCACTCTCTCAGCTCTGGCTCTGTTCTGAAATGGAATATTCACTTTCTCTGATCATGTCAATTCCCAGTGGATAATATCAAGTACAATCTTGTATATATATCCCATTACACATCTTTTTTGCTCAGAAACATGTTAAATTACACAAATAAAATGTGTTCCGATTTTAGTTTCTTGTTGTAGAATTTCAGCATGCAAGAGGAAAGTTAATAAAGCTGTATACAATAACAGTAAATATTCAACATACACAATCATTTAACTTCTTGTTCGTATTTTTGGAAAATTTCTCTAGGCTCTCCATGGAAGGATTTTGTTACCTTCCGGACAGCATTAAGCGACGTCTCGGTGCTAAAGACTATAACCTCTACAGAAGTGCAGTCAATGAGCAGAAACTTGATATCATCAGATAAGAAAAGGAAGATGTTTTGTTCCCTGCTTGAGTCTGCTTCCTCTCATGGTTCTGTAGTGTTCACAGATTCAGTGGAAATTGCATTACCCTGCCTTTAAGGGCTCTCACTATAAATTGAGTGCTATTAAATTGGCTCCAACAACACTCTTGCAATAAATCTTGGTTTCTAAGAGGGTTTGATTCACAGTGATTTGTTATAGTAGCCATTTTGCAATGGTGCCTATAAATGCTAGTTTATTGTTTTCAGTTTTTGTGTAGATTGCAAAAAGTGGAGAATACTTGTAATAATAAAATAAGTGTACTTTTAGTAATACTGTATTATTAGTGTGATTTTACAATGGAGGCACAAATGTGTGCGTCTGCACTCAACACATTCTTATTTCTAGTGTGATGTTTCTTTATGTATTGCCCAGTATATGTGGTCAGTGTGGGGTCTGGATGGTATTGAGCTACATTTGTGTGGTGCTGTGGTTCTACAGCAGCTGCCCCTGTTGTCCTGCAGTCTGTCTCATGGATGCCTGTTACCCAATAATCTGATCAACACTCAATGGTCATCAGCTGAAAAACCAGAACAGATCTGGTATAGTGCATTACTGTTCTCTGGACTCATAGCATCAATTAAGGTTGTTTCACTTATGTATAGCAAGAGACTGTTTGATTGTTTGAATAATATGTCCTTAAGCATAATTTAAATCAAAATGCATTAAAACATTTTTGCTGTCAAAGAGTCAATTTTTTATTTTGTTTCTTGTGTTTTGGAATGATTTGAGTGTAGTTTTAATTTAATACTAATTCAGTTTTATAATAAGTTATATAAGTGTATGAAGACTGACAAAGTACTAAACTATTTTTGTATTATTATTATTTTTTTTTTATGAATGATATTTATAAAAGAAATAAAAGAAAGATTTATAAAAGAAATACAAATATAACCACAATAAAGTATAACGGTAACACTTTCTATGAAGCCCGGATTTATAATACATTATAAGTGTATTATTAATTAAAGTGAATTCATAAGGCATTATAAAAAAACTATGTTGTATCATCTCATGATTATTCATAAGAACAGTTTTAATATAATATTTACTTATTTGTGGTTATAGTTTTTAAGAGTATGATGATTTATAACACAATGAACATGTTGTATCCATTTTTACAATGGATAATTCTTCGCTTAGTTATAATGTATTATAAGTCTCATATCTTGCCATTTTTCTGATGCTATTTTACTTAAAGTGGTCAAAGACCACTTATAAGTAGTAATAATAATATTAATAGTAACATTTTATTATTTTACAGCCATAAGATCAGATCGGATGAATATGTGATATGACACATCTGCTTTTAACTATTTTTAATGTAATATCAGTTAAATTATTTTGACGGTAACTTAAGATAGCTGTTGATAAGTAACTCTGCAATTACATATCAACTAGCGGTCATCAGAGTATTAGTATGTCTGCAACTGTAAATATTTAATATTTACAGTTTGTTTATTTATATATATATATATATATATATATATATATATATATATGTCAACTTATTCTATCATACCAGATTCTGCCATTCTTGAGCACACTAATACTCTATTGAGAGTTAGTTGGTTATGTAGTTGACTATCATTTATAGTAGATTGATTAAGGGAACCATCAAAATAAAATGTATCCATATAAAACATTGCATTTTTTTTTCAGTTGGAGTTTTAAACTCATATACATACATTAACATTTGCTCCACAGAAACAATCAAATAACACTCAACATCTAACCACTCACAAGTTGTAGTAAGATACTGTGCAGATCTTAATAAATAAACAATGTCAAGATATGATACAGTCCATTATATTGTAAATGAAGTAGATTTAATATGGTGTTCATTGAGTGTTATAAACAATCATACTCTTAAACTTATAACCAAATATACGTATTATGATGTATTATAATTGTTGTTATGATTATTCATTAGTTGATATAACATATTATAAGGTTTTTTTAATGCATTATGCATTCATTATAATGCCTTAAGAATACCCTTATAATGTACTATAAATACAGGCTTCATAGAAAGTAACTATTTAAAAGAAAGGATTGTTCATGTTTCTTGCAGTTATTTGATTGTCTTATCGGGCGATAAAAAAAATAAAAATATCGCCTTTAATCTATTCTCAAAGTTGGGTTGGGAGCTGGGTCTAAGCGAGCTATGATGACTTTCACCTTGATATTTTATATAACTGACTGGCTGAAGCCAGCCTAAAAAGATGCTCAGGACAGTTGATAGGCCACTGCTGTGCATCGTCACGAAAGCTTATCTTTTTCACGTGTTTTTAAGCCTTACCGCTTGTCGATTTAAACATTAAAGCATCCCAAACACAAGACGCGGAAAAGCTGAACGGAGTAGCTGGTTACTCGCGCTGTGCTCAGTGCGCACGAGAGAGAGAGAGATCGAGAGCCGCGTATCACGGACAGCGACACTGAACCGAGCTCTCTTCTGCGAAGAGAAAGGCGTCTTAAAACACTTGAACATCTAATTTGCTTATTTTTCTCTTGTGCCGACAAATACATACAAAATATGTCAAAATATCCACCTTGGAAATTATGCTTGAAAAAACTGTCACTTATTTCTTAAGTGAAAGTAAACAGTTGAGGGAAAAAATGGGATGTGTATTATATTGGATGTGTTCATCTTCTCTTAAAGTGAAAGTGAAAGTGACATTCAGCCAAGTATGGTGACCCATACTCAGAATTTGTGCTCTGCATTTAACCCATCCGAAATGCACACACACTGTAGTGAACACACACACACACTATGAGCACACACCCGGAGCAGTGGGCAGCCATTTATGCTTCGGCGCCCGGGGAGCAGTTGGGGGTTCGATGCCTTGCTCAAGGGCACCGAAGTCGTGGTATTGAAGGTGGAGAGAGAGCTGTTCATGCACTACCCCCACCCACAATTCCGTCCGGCCCGAGACTCGAACTCACAACCCTTCGATTGGGAGTCCGACGCTCTAACCATTAGGCCACGACTTGCCTAAAGTAACCACGCCTAATTTAGCTACTGGCTGCTGTGATGTTAATCCAAGAAAATGAAAGAAAATCACTCACTGCTCTTGACTGAATTACTTTGTAGTTTTAACGAACCAAAAATGATTCAGACACCAGGTATAATTTTTTTTATATATATATATATATATATATATATATATATATATATATATATATATATATATATATATATATATATATATATAGCAAAACTGTAATAATTTGAGAAATGTTGAAGGTGTGTGAATAAATGTAAATTTGATTGTATATTTCATTTTTACAATGAAGACTATCCAGTGTTATTTTACATTTAATTATTTGGTTTCTGTACCTTGACCCCTACAAACTTAAAAAAAACTTACGCATTGGTGTGAAACAGGCGTAATGTTGTTTACTCCTTGTGCAATGTGGAATTAGTTTACAGCTTTTTCAAGCACTTTGTGATGCAAAAAGGGTCACGATCGTGTGTTGGAACTGCATGCGGTGAGTAAAACTGCTTCAAATATCTCTGTGTTATTAACTTAGCTATCGGCGCGTAAGCACATCAAGTAAACAACATGCGATGTTGTCATCAAACAGCACTTTCCACATGTACAGCTTAAAAAAAAAAAAAGACGACAAAGTGGAACTTAGTCATTTTCCAAAACCGCTAAGCAAATATATACAGTTTCAGTACATACCACATAGAGACGCTGTTGCTGATGCTGCTCTTGTTAAATTTCAGCCTCTGGATCTGATTCTGGATCATAAATAAACGGCTGAATCTGACTGTTAGCCATGGTTTGTTTTGGATGATGGTTTTTTCCTCAAGGTAATGTCACAGCTTCCAAACGCTCTCAACGCAAAAGCTTACTGGCGCTCGTGATTCTTTAGCTCCGCCCACACGTCACACCTCCAGCCGGTCGTGTTTTTCCGGTACAGACTATCTTTCTCTTATGAATATAATAAAACTAAAGACTTTTTGGAGTTATGAAGGATGCAGTACTACTCTATAGATACTCAAGATTAACAGGATATTGAGTGAAAACGAGCATTTCACCCCCCCCTTTAAAGACTTACTGTTTGTCATTTTTTTTTTTTTCTAGATTAATCATATCAGTGTTTCCTACAGCCTTACACTCTGTTTGTGGGTGCACTCCACCGCCTTCATATAATATATATATATATATATATATATATTCCCCGGAAAACCCTGTGCAGAATGCAGTTCTCCGCTCACAAATGCTGCTTTATCAGGAATAAAATTATTATGACATCAAAAAAAAATCTGAAGACAGTCAGTTTCCTTCTGAAATAAAGTGATATAAAAATGCCTGCGCCGGTTTTTATTTTTAAATGTGCAGTTCTCATGTTTGTTCAATGAAGTCAAAGCCTTTTGGAAAATATATTTTGGTAAAATCCATATTGTGGTTGCAGCCACTAATAAATCAATGAATGGCAAACCCTGCATATTGATCACAAGTACAGTATGGAGTACCACAAAGTTAGTACTGGTTACAGTGGCCATATGATCTGGATACAGACTGGATCTGTATGGCTAGGAAAAAAGACTAGTCATCCAGTTTTTTTATATCAACTATCCATTCCGTTAGTTTTGCAAACTGTTTCATTGTGCCGCAAGGAAATATGGCTAACACCATTTTTCTTCACAATATTTCTCAAGGGTTACATGTATAGCATGAAAAGCAATGGTCCCAGTACTAAGCTATGTGGTACTCACAGGGGCGTTGCACCCGTGGGGGATGTGGGTTTTTTAACACCCACACTTTGTGCACCCGTGGGGGATGTCGGTTTTTTAACACCCACACTTTGCCCGGTAAGAGGGTTCTACACCCGCACGTTTTCTGCAGTTTTTCCGCAGTTTTGCACAAACACCTTACTACAGTCGCTCCTCCGTTTCTCTGGCGGCTCTGTGTCTGCGCTCTCTGTGGCTGCCTCCTCTCCCCCTCCCTCTCATGACACCTGCTTTGAGTGTGACCGGCTGATGATTTGCTGTTCTGCCTTAAGTCCCGCCTCTCTTGGGCTGTTATCGGTCAGCTCGTGCTGAGGAGGCGGGAACTTATGGTTATGGTTATTTACATCTCCCCTTTCCAGGTACTTTGAAAGAGTGTTTATGCTTTCAAGGTTTTTAAATAAGCTTGATATGTGTTTGGGAAGATGTTCTGTTATCGTTTTGTTAACATGTCGAGTGTTTACGGTATTATATTTCGTTTTTCGACTAATGCTAATTGCTATTATTGGGAGAGTGTTCAGCAGCTATTGTTTGCATACCTGTTGAAGAACTAGGAAAGACAAGTGTATATTATTTTAATGTTTAAAAATAGTAATTTGTTACATTATTTATACCACCAGAGAAAAAGCTTTGTGTAGGCGTTTTTTTTTTCGTGTAGGCGTTTTTTTTTCTCTCTCCACTTTTCTGAATTATTTTTTTTTTTTTTTAATGTAGGATTTCTGGCAGAGTGCCGGAGAACTTTAAGCCCTGCATTTTGTACGCCTCTGTCACTGTATTCATCGTTTTTATTGTTTATAAACAAACCACATCCATCCCCCACACTTTTGAAAAGCTTGCTATGCCCCTGGGTACTCAATACTGTAGAATCCATCAAATAGACACCATTGTAGTTTACATTATAACCTATACAATTCCCATTATAATTCTGAAATCCATTAAATTTTCAGTTTTGGTTTGGGAGGGGTTCTATTTTTTTTTTTTTTTTTTTTTTTTTTTTCAGCAGACAAGAATATAATGGTATAACTAATTTTACAGAATTAACTTAATTACTGAATTTCACTGGAAATATTTGTTTATTTTATTTTTATAAATAAAGAACTGTATTTCTTTAGTCAGTTTTTTAAGTATTACATGTTACACTGTATTTGTGATTTTAAGAACAAGTGGAAAATGTGCTGGATGTTTCATTTCATTCACGTGAGATTAGCAAGCACACTGTAAAACCCGACAAGTTAACTTAACTCAAATCGTTTGAGTAAACCGATTGCCTTGACTGTAATACCCGACAAGTAAACTAAACTCAAACGGTTTGAGTAAACAGACATCCTTAAGTTATGTTAACTCAAACCGTTTGAGGAAACTGATTGCCTTAAACCATTTAAGTTGAAAAAACTAACAGTTATGAGTACTCTGAACTTAATTCAGTTGAGTTAACTGAAAGAAGATAAACATTACAATCAAGTAATTAAGTGATTAACTGAGTGATAATCGAGCTTTAGTGATGAACACCTGCTGTTAACAAACAGAATCACTGAAGAAAAGAGAGAAAGAACAACAGCTGACTTCAGACACAGCTTCACTCAAACCTGACAAGTTATGTTAACTCAAACCGTTTGAGGAAACCGATTGCCTTAAACCATTTAAGTTGAAAAAACTAACAGTTACGAGTACTCTGAACTTAATTCAGTTGAGTTCACTGAAAGAAGATATATATTGCAATTAAGTAATTAAGCGATTAACTAAGTGCTGATTGAGAATTAGTGATGAACAGCTGCTGCTAACAAACAGAATCACTGAAGAAAAGAGAAACACAAGAACTACTACAACTGACTTCAGACACAGACTTAGTTGAAATCAACTGAAATAAAATACATGAAATCTCTTAAGATCTGATTAAACAACCCCACAAACAGCATCAGCAGCTCCACTTATTAATAACCAGACTGACTTTATTTCTGTCAGACGTCTACAGAAGATCTTATTGAGAATGAACTAAGGTTTAGATGTTGATTTATTGTTTCATTTGAATTAACCATGTTAGAGATCAGTGTTTGCTTTAGTTGGGCTCTTGACCCTTGATTTCTGTCTTAGTCTTTTCTCTGGCTGTTATAACCGTGTTTCAAAAAACGCATTTGTTGTAACTCAAAAGCCCAGAAGAAATGCCATCAGGCATTAACCTGTACCAAGGTGTACTAGGTGTTGTTACTTTATATAGGTGATGATTATTATTCATTATTATTCACAAATATTGATCTGTACAGAGTCTAATTGCTGAGGAAACAAATGTGTGATTAGTAGAAGTGGACCTAATACAAGTGACACTAAGAGTTTGTGATAATCAGTTAATATAAAAATGACTTCATAAACATTTTGTACACATACACTTTTTCTTCTATGCCAGTAACGGGTCAAACACAGACATCAATAATCAGAATATGAACCTCAACAATGGTGACAAAAAAACATGCTGCAATGCATGCTGGGTACTATTGTAGTACAAAACTCATCCATGGCGCCCAGCATGCTCTGCAGCATTTTTTTTTTTTTTTTTTTTTATGGTCACCATTGTTGAGGTTCATAATCTGATTATTGATGTCTGTGTGTGACTAACTGACACTGTGGAAGACCACACTGTTTGGAAAGTCGTTGTATTAACTGATTATTACAGAACCACTGGCTCTTAGAATCACTTTTACTATAATCAATCAAATTACACAACACTTATTTCATCAGAGATTAGACTCCATATGGATCAATAATTGATGATTATCATCACCAATATAAAGTATAACAATCTACACCTAGGTACAGGTTAACACCTGATGGCTTTTCTTCTAGCCTTTTGAGTTACAACAAATGTGTTTTAGAAACAGATGGTTATAACAGCCAGAGAAAAGACTAAGACAGAAATCAAGGGTCAAGCGCCCAACTAAAGCAAACACTGATCTCTAACATGGTTACTTCAAATGAAACAATAAATCAACATCTAAACCTTAGTTCATTCTCAATAAGATCTTCTGTAGACGTCTGACAGAAATAAAGTCAGTCTGGTTATTAATAAGTGGAGCTGCTGATGCTGTTTGTGGGGTTGTTTTATCAGATCTTGAGAGATTTCATGTATTTTATTTCAGCTGATTTCATCTAAGGCTGTGTCTGACGTCAGTTGTAGTAGTTCTTGTGTTTCTCTTTTCTTCAGTGATTCTGTTTGTTAACAGCAGCTGTTCATCACTAATTCTCAATCAGCACTTAGTTAATTACTTAATTACTTGAATGCAAAGTTTTAAAACTTACATGGTTTAAATCAAGGCAATCTGTTTACTCAAATGGTTTGAGTTAAGTTTACTTGTCGGGTTTTACAGTGCAGTTAGACTGAATTTACATTCGTTTTAAACGTGGAGCCAGGCGCAAGCTGACGAAGATTACGCGCGTGCGTCGATCCTCATCCATACTGCCAGATGCACTCGTGGAGATTTGCGGAGCAGTGCACGTGCAGATATATCTGACAGGCTGCTTGGGGAAGAGAGGAGCAAGTATAAGAAGCATTCAGAGACACAGGCTGTGTGTGCGGTCTTCTGAATTGGGAATAACGAACATGCATTTAGATGATCTTGATGCATTGTGACTCAGCTCTTGCAAAATACTGTCTGTCGTTCCGAAGCTTAAGTTACATAACTTTCTTTAGTTGTAATTTTTTTTTATTTTGTTTTTTTTTCTGTTTATATATATGTATATATGTAATAATGGTGGGCGTTTACACAGTCGGCTAGAGCAGTGCTGATTTGGGAGAACGGATGTGCGCTTACTCTATTGGTTAGTAAGACTGCCACTCAAGGCTGACAGTCATGCAAATGCTCTGGAACAGAGTAACATCGTGTCCACATCGCAGGTTAGCAAATCGCAACGTCTCAAATCGCGATTTCGATTTTAATTAATCGCACAGCGCTACCGGTTAGCACTGTCAGTCAGTGCTGACTGTCTTGAATGTGGGTCTAAAGACTGTAGAGATGTCCTCGAACCGAGATGCGACCATGTGCCAAAAGTGCTTTTGAAACCATTTAGACTGGCACAAGTCATCACCCTTATAGCACTACCCAATGGTGAGCGGGGTCCCATTCCACTCTGTCAAATTCCCAGTAACACTCAGATCAGCTCTTTGTGTGCTTCGGAGGCATCCCTGCCAGTTACAAAGCAGAGACTATCACGCTGGATAGTGGATGCTATAGCATTGGCTTATGCCTTGGGGTGTACTCACACTAGGCACGGTTGCCATGAACCGGGCCCGAGTACGATTGTCCACACTCCCCACTCCCCCTCTGGCCTGCACTCACATATAGGGTTTCAGCATTCGTGCCGGAGCACGCTTACGTCATTATGGTGCGACGGTTTCGGGATAAACAGGAAGAGCGGCGCTCTCTGAACACAATGGAGTGCATCGCTCTGTTTTCTTTGTGGATAATTTTGTGTTGTTTGGTCCACAGTCTGTTGTTAAACAGATGTGTCGCCTTAGTGGCGCGAACATTTTCACGTAATCGTGCTGCTCGTATGAGGATGTTTGCAAGATACCAGCTGAAGTGTAGAAAGGACTTTGCAGTTTTTAGTTTTTTTATGCGTTTTGCACCTCTGCCGTAGACCAAAGCGACCCTTTCCCTGCCATGTTGGTTTTGGAGCGTCGCAAAACCGTGATGCAAAGCGTCATTTTCCGTGCCCCGGCACGGTTAGCGCTCACACTGCATGTGAACCGCGCCCGAGTCCAACTGAACCGTGCCCTGGCCCACCTCTTCCAAGCGGGCCAGGGCCGGCCAATCGAGCCGCGGCCGGGCACGATTCGGAGCACTCACACTAGTCAAACGGTTCGTTTCGCACTCGGTCAAACGCACTCGGGCACGGTTCAAACTGGCAGTTTGAGTACACCCTTAGTGGGCTTGCAGTGCCCTATAGGTGTGAGGGCTTCCACCAGAGGAATAGCCTCCTCAAGGGCTTGGCCAGCGAGAAAAAAAATGTTTTTATATATTTATTATTATTATTTTTTTTTAATATCACGATTCAAGGTTTTAAAGGTTGGCTCCTCCCCTTTTGCCTGGTTGAAGCGCCATTGTTTCGTGCAGCTATCAAATCAAATCAGACTTCAGTATTTGAGTAAACCAGAGTTTACACATAAGCATGTAAATGCAATACTTATTGACCTATCTCTGGGAACTGAGGTTACGTTAGTAACTGGAGCGTTTTCATGAATCAAAACAAACCTATTTTTAATTTCTTTCTTTGTAATTTTTCTAGGAAAAACTCAATTTAATTAATTAAACTGGAAATCTACTTCAGTAGGGCTGAAACTGCTATTAAAGGTTCAGTGATTCGTGCTGGAGGAGGCATGGAGGCATTATTATCCTGGAAGAAAACAATGTTTTAAGAATCTGATGCAGCTGATCCAGTAAAATGACCTCATCTTGTAAAATATATATGGTTCTTTCCTAGTTGCAGCCCTGCTATAAATTCCAGTTTTATAAAGTTCTCAACTTTTTTGTTAAAACGAGGTCACAGGGTTGGTGTTACTCTCCTGTTTTTATGAGACTGTGTTTGGTGGCATTTGGCCTCTGATGTGTGAATCTATTTGCTAGGGTATGATAATATTTGACATCTGACCTCCCTTCCTCTTCATTATTTCAAATACATTTTCTCTTAACACCCTGCAGAGTTTATCAGCATTTTTTTTTACTTGTGCAGTGACTATTTGGCTTGCTTTATATATTGTTAATGTATACTTCTGTTGTTTTGTCTGCTCTGTATCTCATGGTTTTGTTTCATGTTTACTAAGATTGGTAAATATTAGCGTTTTGCAATATTGCTTAAAAAATTTGAGTTGAGAGCAGAGCTTTGAATAAGTATAATGCTTTTAGTTTTCAGTCACCAGGTTCCCTCATGCAGTTTATTACCTGTGGTATCCGCACTCAGATATAATATATGTGTAATATATGTACAAATGTACAATTTTATGTGAAAAGATAAGAGACTGAGCAGTGATCATCATTCTGCACTGATTTTTTGCTAGAAAATATTTGGAATTCTGGAGATTAGATTTTTTAAAATACAAATATTATGGAAAAGTCAAAAGGTGTGAGAATTTTGAAGTAAAGAGAAGTCGTCTCTTTGTCACCCAGGGAGGGGACCCATTAGCCATCAGAAAGTGAACTGTCATCTTGCAGCTTACCCTGTCTTCGTGATTACAATATGGAAAACAAGCCGACGGGGCCTTCCAAAACAAATGAGCAAACTGTTGGAACAAAAGTTTAGTAGGTTTGTTTGACATTTCAGTTTAGCTGGCACTTTATTGCATTTACAAATTCTGCTTATTGCAAATATCTAATTTTCCAGCTTCAGATGAATAGCTTTTTTAAATACACACAGTTGTGCTTGGCCAGACAGTATAGATCAGAGAGAGAATCTGAGAGGGACTTCCAAAAGCAGGCAAACCACATGAACAGCTAAAGCAAGGAAACATCAGCTCTGTGGCTCTATTCTGATGAAGGATGAAGACGAGACCTCGAGTACTCGCAGGATGCCAGAGCTCTGACCCTCATGAGAATACACTTTTGCCCAAATCTCATTTCCGACAAAGCCAGCCAGCCTTCCTTCTCCCTTTAAACCTGTCTTAATCAGTCCTGCTGTTCAGATTCAAAAAGCTCCCCACCCCCCTTCCCGAGCTCTCTCTCATTAGGGCCCGAGCACCGAGGTGCGAGGACCCTCTTGTATCTGCTTTGTTTTTTATTAGGGCCCGAGCACCGATGGTGTGAGGACCCTCTTGGAATTGCTCCGTTTATTATTATTATTATTATTATTCTTCTTCTCTAAGATGAATCGCATTTTTGAGGGCCTAAACATGCTCGAAAAGTCATGAAACTTTGCACACACCTCAGAACTGGCGAAAATTTACGTCTGATATGGGTTTCAGAAGTGGGTGTGGCAAAATGGCTCAACAGCGCCACCTATACACGTTCAACGGTGTGCGCCTCGAGCTACGTTTCATGTACATGTATGAAAATCGGTATACACATGTAACTCTCCAATACCTACAAAAAAGTCTCTTGGAGCAAAATCCGAAACCCAACAGGAAGTCGGTTATTTCTAATATTATGAGCAAATTTTGTGTCATTTTTGTCATTTCCATGCATTGTATTTTAACGAACTCCTCCTAGAGATTAATTCAGATCAACACCAAATTTGGTATGCCTAATCTAAAGGCCTTTGCGATGTTAAATTGCGAAGCTTTTGAGTTTTCGTTGAAGGGCCTGTGTGTGGCGGCCTGGCGAATTTCGATGATTCGCCATGAAACAGGAAGTTGCTATAACTCAGACATACAATGACCAATCTGCCCCAAACTTCACATGTTTGATGAGACTCCTGTCCTGAACAGTTTGACATGACCATATTCAGTTATAGTCATAGCGCCACCTATTGGCAACAGGAAGTGACATATTTTACGCTGCGACAAACTACTCCTAGAAATTTTTGACATCAATGTCTTTTTTGTCGTCAGTCTAATCTAAAGGCCTGTATGATGTTAAATTGAGAAGATCTTGAGTTTTCGTTAAAGGGCGTGTCCATGGCGCCATGTCAAAGTTCGATGTCTCGCCATGGGAGTAGAAGTTGTTGTAACTCAGTCATAAAATATCAGATCTTGCCCAAACTTCAAATGTTTGATAAGAGTACTGACCTGAACACATCTGGAGGCTAATATTCCATTGGGTGTGGCAAAATGGCTCGATAGCGCCACCTATAAATTTTGATTGGAGTGCGCCTCGAGCTACATGTCATATACATGTACGAAAATCGGTAAACATATGTAACACACCAATAGCTACAAAAAAGTCTCTTGGTACGAAACCCGAATCCCAACAGGAAGTCGGTTATTTTTAATTTTCCCTGCAAAATTGGTGTTGTTTTTGTCATTTTCAGGGGTTGTATTTTAACGAACTCCTCCTAGAGATTTATTCAGATCAACACCAAACTTGGTCAGTGTAATCTAAAGCCCTTTGCCATGTTAAATTGCGAAGGAATTGAGGTTTCGTTAAAGGGCGTATCCATGGCGGCCTGACAAATTTCGATGATTCGCCATGAAAAATGATGGTGCTATAACTCACACATACAATGTCCAATCCGCCCCAAACTTCACATTTTTGATAAGACTCTACACCTGAACAGATCTACATGCCAATATTCAGTTATAGTCATAGCGCCACCTATTGGCAACTGGAAGTGACATATTTTACACTGTGACAAACTACTCCTAGAAATTTTATGACATCAATGTCTTTTTTGTGGTCAGTCTAATCTAAAGACCTGTGTGATGTTCAGTTGTGAAGATCTTGAGTTTTTGTTAAAAGGCATGTCCATGTCGCCATGACGAAGTTCGATGTCTCGCCATGGGAATAAAAGATGTTATTACTCAGGCATAAAATGTCCGATCTTGCCCAAACTTCACATGTGTGATAAGGGTCCTGGCTTGAACACATCTGAAGGCCAATATTCCATTATAACGATAGCGCCACCTGCTGGCAACAGGAAGATTGGCACACATATGGAATAAACTTTGATATATTGCACTTATATTTATGAGTTTAAATGCATATTTCTCAACGTTCACCTTTTTACTAAAGCCACACGATGGCGGTGAGCCCGGGTGCGAGGGCCCGTTCATCGCTGCTTGCAGCTTTAATTATTATTATTCTTCTTCTTCTTCTTCTCCCGAATGAATCGCATTTTTGAGGGCTTTAACATGCTCAAAAAGTCATGAAACTTTGCACACTCGTCAAACCTGGTGAAAATTTTCGTCTGATATAGGATTCAGAAGAGGGTGTGGCAAAATGGCTCGACAGCGCCACCTATACCAAGAAAATCAACAGCCTTCCAGCTATGTTTCACGTACATGCACGAAAATTGGCACACATATGTAACACACCAATACCTACAAAAAAGACTCTTGGAGCGAAATTCTAAACCCAACAGGAAATCGGTTATTTTTAATATTATGAGCATATTTTGTGTAATTTTGGTCATTTCCATGTGTTGTATTTTAACGAACTCCTCCTAGAGAGTTCTTCAAATCAACACCAAATTTGGTAAGCCTAATCTAAAGGCCTTTGCGATGTAAAATTGCGAAGATCCTGACTTTTCGTTGAAGGGCGTGTCCGTGGCGGCCTGGCGAATTTCGATGATTCGCCATGAAAAATGAAGTTGCTATAACTCACACATACAATGACCAATCTGCCCCAAACTTCACATGTTTGATGAGACTCCGAACCTGAACAGATTGACATGCCCATATTCAGTTATAGTCATAGCGCCACCTATTGGCAACAGGAAGTGACATATTTTATGCTGCGACGAACTACTCCTAGAAATTTTATGACATCAATGTCTTTTTTGTGGTCAGTCTAATCTAAAGGCCTGTGCGATGTTCAGTTGTGAAGATCTTGAGTTTTCGTTAAAAGGCTTGTTCATGGCGCCGTGATGAAGTTCGATGTCTCGCCATGCGAATAAAAGATGTTATAACTCAGGCATAAGATGTCCGATCTTCCCCAAACTTCACATGTGTGATAAGAGTCCTGGCCTGAACAGATCTTCAGGCCAATATTCCACCGGGTGTGGCAAAATGGCTCTATAGCGCCACCTATACACTTTCAACGGAGTGCGCCTCGAGCTATGTTTCACGTACATGTACAAAAATTGGTACACACATGTAACACTCCAATACCTACAAAAAAGTCTCTTGGTACGAAATCCGGATCCCAACAGGAAGTCGGTTATTTTGAATTTTCCCTTCAAAATTGCTGTTGTTTTTGCCATTTTCAGGGGTTGTACTTTAACGAACTCCTCCTAGAGATTTATTCAGATCAACATCAAACTTGGTCAGTGTAATCTAAAGCCCTTTGCGATAATAAATTGCGAAGGACTTGAGGTTTCGTTAAAGGGCGGGTCCATGGCGGCCTGAAAAATTTCGATGTTTCGCCATGAAAAAGGAAGTTGCTGTAACTCAGACATACAATGTCCAATCTGCCCCAAACTTCACATGTTGGATAAGACTCTTGACCTGAACAGATCTACATGCCAATATTCAGTTATAGTAATAGTGCCACCTATTGGCAACAGGAAGTTACATATTTTACACTGCGACAAACTACTCCTAGAAATTTTATGACATCAATGTCTTTTTTGTGGTCAGTCTAATCTAAAGACCTGTGTGATGTTTAGTTGTGAAGATCTTGAGTTTTTGTTAAAAGGTGTGTCCATGGCGCCGTGATGAAGTTCAATGTCTCGCCATGGGAATAAAAGATGTTATAACTCAGGCATAAAATGTCCGATCTTGCCCAAACTTCACTTGTGTGATAAGGGTCCTGGCCTGAACAGATCTGAAGGCCAATATTCCATCGAGTGTGGCAAAATGGCTCAATAGCACCACCTATACACTTTCAACGGAGTGCGTATACACTTTAAACGGAGTGCGCCTTGAGCTATGTTTCACGTACATGTACAAGAATCGGTACACACATGTAACACACCAATATCTACGAAAAAGTCTCTTGGTACGAAGTCCGAATCCCAACAGGAAGTCAGTTATTTTGAATTTTCCCTTCAAAATTGCTGTTGTTTTGGCCATTTTCAGGGGTTGTACTTTAACGAACTCCTCCTAGATATTTATTCAGATCAACACCAAACTTGGTCCGTGTAATCTAAATCCTTTTGCGATCTTAAATTGCGAAGATCTTGAGGTTTCGTTAAAGGGCGTGTCCATGGCGGCCTGACAAATTTCATTGTTTCGCCATGAAATAGGATGTTGTTGTAACTCAGGCATAAAGTGTCCAATCCTCCCCAAACCTCACATGTTCGATAAAAGTCCTGCCCTGAACACATCTGAAGGCCAATATTCCATTATAATGATAGCGCCACCTGCTGGCAACAGGAAGATTGGCACATATATGGAATAAACATTGATATATTCTACTTATATTTATGAGTTTAAACGCATATTTCTCACCGTTCACCTATTAACTAAAGCCACTCGCTGCCGGTGAGCCCGGGTGCGAGGGCCCGTTCATCGCTGCTTGCAGCTTTAATTTTCTTTTCTTTCTCGTTTCTCCTCTGTCTCGCTCTTCCACCTTCTCTCTCTGAGCTGCGCTTTCCTTCTCTTTTCTTTGTTTCAGGAATTCAAAGTGCTGAAGAGGACAGTGCCGACGAAAGCCCAGTGGAAAGTATTCCTATTAGAGGTAAAAAGGCAGATCGAAGTAGCACCCGTTCGGGAGTTCTCCCGTGTCTGTTTTGTCTTTCTCATCATGCGGTAGATAATGGGGGTCCCTTTTTTTCCAAACTGGATAGCTGTGAAAGGATGATCAAGGTGAATCAGAGGTCAAAGTCCCACCTGAAGAGTGAAACAGTTCCTCTAATTATCGGCAGACAAAACAAACCCGTCTCTTTTCTTCTGCTCTAGGTATGGGTGAAACTGAGATTCTCAGAGCGCATAATGTGGACGTTTAATTGTCCGCCGGCCGGGTTGGGGGTGCTGCACAAGATCTGTCATTGGTTCTCATTATCTGCTAAACAATGCCAGCCAGAGGCAGACTTGAAAAGACTGGATGTCAAGGCATCCTTTGAAAAGCCTCGGGTAGCTAGTCCCAGCGCCAGCTCAGAAATGTAAAACTATCCATTATTCCACTTGGCTATCTGATTTCAAACTGTGCCTTTCATGCGCGGGGCTAGCCCAAGAGTGAAGTCCAGCTTCTCACTGCAACTAATCAAAGGCATTATGGTTGTAGAAAACCGCTTCTGCTGTCCCTGGCTGCTTATGAGCTGTTTACAGGCGGCTAATGAAGACTGCATTGAGTTCTGTTGCCTTTCGTATTACATCACTTTGCAATCATCAGTCAAAACAGCGTCCGAATGTTGGCCTTCCACCGTCTCCATGTTGGTGAAGCGCCGACATGCACAATAGTGTTATATGTATATGGCGGACAAAAAGGAAATCTTTAGATGCTCTTTCTATATGGTACCAATGCCTATATTTTGCAGTCATTACACCGGAAGAAACAAGCGACAAACAACATGCCATACTACACATATCAGGATAACGAGATGCTGGAAAGTATTTGGGGCATGATCACTTTGCAATTTGTTTGTCTGTTTGCTATTGGCATTTAAAACGGACATACTTTTATTTTCCATGGCTCGTTTTCAAAAAGAATTTTAAGCTTGAATGCTTGCTGGTTAAAGATCTAAATTTTCAAAGTTTATAGAACATGAAAGACATGAACATGAAAAGTGTTTTAAATGGAATCCTATAAGATGGTACAACACAAAAGCCTATGGGCTATTTTTATTTTTATTTTTTTTCCAGAGACGGCAGCCTATCTATGTGCTTCCGGATTAAATCAATAGTTTAGTGTTCACTCTCACTCTTTTTCACCTCCTCTCTTTGCTCATCAGTGGCCATAAAGAGCTGATGTCGGTTCATCAACATCAGGTCTCTGGAAAGTTGGAAGTCGAGGTCTTTAGAAAATATTTGACTATCTTCTTTTGCATTTTGTAAATTTTTCTTTACAGCATATCAGCTGCTTAAACAGTCTGTGGCACAAGAGAGACACTGGGGTGACTCATAGGAGGAGAATTCTGAGGCGTCAGGTAATGGAAAATTTGTTAGAAAAGTTTGGCAAAGCAAATGTAGTGCTTTATTTCCAAAAAAATTGTTAAAGTTTTATGTCAAATGTAATTGTAAATTTTTTTTATATGTAAATAGCCCTTTCTCTTTTAAACTTCATGTGCAGTGCCCATTTAACCTAGAGCTAACTGTCATTCGTAGTCAGTATTTGTATTTTATCAAACAAAAATGATATTTCTTTATTCCTTATTATGATTTATATTGTAGTATAAATGTGTAATAATAACACACCCTTTTGCCTTCTTTTTTATTTAAATTATTAATTTGGCATCCAAAGATATCAACAAATTGGAGAGGTCTGAGGTGCTTTAAAGCAAAACAGTAAGTACTAATATATATATATATATATATATATATATATATATATATATATATATATATATATATATAAAATGAGTATTTACATTTGTCGTCTTTTAATACAAAAAGCAATAAATGTTTGTCCTTGAAACACTGTTAGCATCATTAACCCAAGTTCACGTGGGAGGCATCAGTCAAGCTGTATTTCCATTCAGAGCTTCCTCTCTTATCATCGGCATTATTTGATTGCTTCAGTAAATCAGGACTTTGAATGAAGAAAAAGGATCTTGAGGGTACAATGTTTAGGTTTTCACATCAACACAAGTTCACACAATCAGCTAAGACACGCAGCCCTCCCAGCAGCACCTCTCCTTCATGAATCCATTAGGGGAGGTAATGGATGGGTAAACCTGGAGAAGAGTAATCGTCTCTGATTTCACATGCTTTTTCCAAGCATTACGCTGACACAAGGGTCGAAAGTTTCCTTCCCTGTCTCTCTGTCTTTTTTTCCCCTCTTTCTCTTTTTCTGTCTTCTGCCCATTCTTTGCCCACCTCCCCTCGCGCTCTCTCGGCTAGTTTACACTATTTGCAGAGGAAAGGGTATAATGATTGCACTCTGACAGAGCTCTCTGATGGATGCCACAGTCTGCCCAATGAATGGCCTCATTAATAAACATAAGCTGTCTCTAGTGCGAGATGCTTTTGGATCATCCCAGAACCTCATAGAGCTCCTGAGAGAACCCTGCCGGAGACTCCCCTTTGCTTATAGAGGGTTAGAGGTTGTTTAAAGCTCACAACAAAGATGAAGGTTAGCATTGGTGCATTTGCTTTGCTTTCAGGTAGAACATTTTTGTGGCCCTTTTTTTTGGGCTGCATTGAAGAATTCCTCTTGCCAGTCACTTCTTGCACTTTATTGCCTCTACAAGTACCCTGCACTCGAGCACCAGTAGAACACTACATGTGCTGTTCCCTGTCCTCTCTGCTTTCTCCCTCTCTCGTCTCTGTCACTTAGTGCTGTCATTCTGTCACCGAGCCGATGGGCACATTAAAAGACCTTCTGGTTCTGACCGAAACTCCCGACAAAATAGTAATAAAGCAAAATAAAATAAATCAAGTGCCTCTCTTTCTTACCCATAATTATGATTTTGTGCTTAAACCGAGACTGTAGCTGAAAGATCAGAGTTTAAAGCAGGCGCTTTGGTGCAAAAAAATGCATTTATGGGCCTTTGTGCGCCTCCTCATTATGTGTGGGGCTGATTCATTAAGTAATTGGTTTGCAGTTGTTTACATGAGTATTAAGGCCCCCTATTCAGTGGTCTTTTGAGAGATACATTGTGCAAATGTTGCATGTTATGAATGCCCAATGAGAGGCGGGGGGCCAGGCCTATTGGCCAAACACTGAGCTGGGCTGAAAAGACCAGAGAAAAGCGTCAGGCACTGCTTTGCATAGCAATGACTCACCCATAATAAGCTTTCCAGATTAAATACATGCAGTCCATGCAAGATGCAAAGAGATACTTTTAACACATTTATGTGAGTTCATTTCACTATTATAGCACTGAAGATAATTGTGGTCTTTCATATCCTTCCCCTTTTTTTATATATATATTTTTCCCAATTCCCTTTCCCGTGCTCTCCTCTCATCAGCGTGCCGTTTTTACTGCAAAATACTTTTTTATCAAACACATATATTGTGTTATAATTCAGAGGCTGTCCGGACAGACCAGGCAATATTTGTTATGCCTGTGTGCTGCATTGATTCAGTAAGAGGAGGACCACTGGAGTAAGCAGCTGCACTCCATGTAAAGGCCTCTTGTTTCTGCACTTTGTTTAAGGCTGCATGCCACAGCTTCCTCCTCTTCAGCTGCTATTGTGTCCTTTGCTACTACAGGCATGTAGCGCAAATCTCGTTCACTGTTTCTTAATGTCCCACTCTGTTGCTTTATGAAAAATCGTTTAGGATTAGTGAGTTTGTTTAACATATTCAACACTTTTTCCATATCTCACATTGTCATTGAGAAAAACAGTTGTGCTTGTGTAACAGCAGCATGATTGTTAATATGAAAAGAATAAATAAATGCAAGAATTTTCACAGTTTAAGTCTTTGTTTTCATATTTTTTTTCTCTATAGTTTCTATTTGTTTTATTTGTTTTTATTTTTAGTGCAAGTTAGTACAAGTTTTAACCCGATGAAAATTAGAAATGTTGCCGCGAGAAATTGTAAACCTGCAATACAGCTGAAATGAAAAGTCGTTTAACATTTATTTTTATTTTTTACAAACAATAACAAAAAATCTTTTAGTTAGTAGTTTTAGTCAACTAAAATAACACTGGGTAGTGTGTCTCCAGCTGTCCACCAGTGAATAAGCCTGTGCAGGGTGGTGGGTGTAATAGGGGTAGCACTAAACAGCAGTAGCCAGTGGGGGTCACTCTCTTTCTTTGTGCCTCTCTCTTCATCCACCTGCTTTTGTCTTCTGAAAAAAAGAATATCCTCTCTATGCATATCAACATTTATTTCACTGAGCCAAAAATGCAACTTACTTGATTCCCAAGGTAAGCTCTTCATCTTTGGGTGCTAAGATAATACCAGATAAATAAAATGGCAATAAATGCAGTGACCTAGTTCCCTTGAGGTGCTGTCTTTGTATTCACTGCACAAATAAAAAAGAAAAGCCCCCTTTCCTGTTCTCCTGCAGTTCTGGTTATTAGCCAGCAGAGGGGACTCGTATTTAGCCCAGCCATTGATACCGTGCCTGTGGCAGCCAGTGACTAGTAGAGGGCGCTCTCTCTGCTGCTCTGAATCATTACCTCACTCCACAGAGCTCTTGGCTCTTACAGGGGTCTAATCAATGGTAAATCAGTGCTGCTGTAGGTCACAGCTGGGACAGATGTAGGAGGTGCTACTGCTACCTTGCATGAACACTGATCTAAAGAGCGTGTTCTATTAGCAAAGCTGTGGAGGTGTATAGATGTTCATTTTCATATGCTATATTCTCATGATAGGTATAGATCCATTTATATTTATAGACTGAAAAATAAAATTGGTTTAGAAAATTTTTTGAAATTGCTTGTTTATTTCACAAATAATTACATTGAACTGGCAAGTAACACTCTGAATTAAACACGGAACATGAAGTGGAAAGTATTTTCTTTTAAAACATGCTTTCAATAGTCTTTTATTTACAACTCAGATTTGTGTGTGTGTGAATATCTATAGTTTTTGACATGCATTTTGTTTAACTTTTATAAACAGAGTATTTCAAAAGGACCGATATTACAATGATACACTTTCATCAAATGTAATCGCAGGGCTGTAACTGCACATGATGACAGGTATTATGAAAATAACTTTGCCCAGACAACAAACGCAGACTAAGCGCAGTCTATTTACATGAAGCGTATTGCTGCATAGGATGCTGTGAGATGTCTTTTATTCATAGCTCATAGATATCATAACAACAACCCACACACCCCATATATTAATGTATCAAATGCTTGCCTAAAAATGCAATGGGGCACTTTTCATCAAATATAGCAAATACATCCAAATGCTCAAAACAACGTGGAACTGAGGGAGAGGGGAGAAAATAAATGCCGGTGCGGAGGGAAATATAGGGAGGTTGCCGACAAAGCAGTAATTTGCATCATTTTACACATTACATTCACCTCTGTATATGAGACGCAGCCAAACAGTGGCCAGCCCTGTCTTACATATTCAGATTCGTTGCCTCAATTAAGTGAACCTCAGTGCAAGATGAACTGGCATAAATGTTTATGGAAATGGAATATTAGATTGGAGGGTCAGTGGCATTCACAGCTCTCTATGATAATGGTGTCTTGAAATCAGACTCGTCACTGTCTGAAGTGGCCCAGCTGATAGAGCATTCCCATGGCAAGCAAGTTGTATAAAAGAATAGCCCTATTTACCCACCCAGACATGCATTTATTATAGACAGTTTAGTATTTATTTTCATGAATCCCATAAAGCATTTTATGCATAACCCGTCAATGTAATCATTTTTCAAATAACTGCAATTCATATAGTGTCAGTTTATATACTAGGACATGACAAATTATATGTTAAGTAAAACATCAGTAATGTTACATCATTAAAAAACATCAGTAAAGGATTATGTTTAATTTCTAATATATTATTTTGAACATATATATATATATATATATATATATATATATATATATATATATATATATATATATATATATATATATATATATATATATATAAGAGGTCGACCGATATATCGCTCGGCCGATATATCGGGCCGATATTTGTCATTTTTTAATATATCGGCATCGGCCGATATCCGTGTTTAGTAGCATTGATTTAAAGTCAGGCTCGTCGGCGGACAGCCCTGTGTTATTGGCGTGGTGGAAAGTGCTGCTGCAGCCACTGCATGTGAAGCTTTTGGAAGATTCAACAACAGACCTGCGAGATAAAGGTAGTCAGAGAATTTCACTCTGTAAATGGGGTGGAGAAGTTGTCAGCTCTTACAAACACTGCAGCGTGATTGAGGGCTCCGTTACTCCGCCCCGCTCACAGACAGCACCGCGCTCGGAGAGACAGCTGTC
The DNA here is from genome assembly GCF_003368295.1 of Carassius auratus. NCBI lineage: Eukaryota > Metazoa > Chordata > Actinopteri > Cypriniformes > Cyprinidae > Carassius > Carassius auratus. Next base: position 1,615,734 of record NC_039284.1, read on the forward strand.
CTGGAGCTGCCCAGAACGGTGAATCACATGTGTTCGGAAGCATGGTTTGATGCAGACAATAACCAGTTTTCCATCCAACTCATTTGTATTTAGGGATGTCAATATTTGATAATTTCCATGATCGATCGTCGTTTAAATTAACGGTCAAGCAATAACCTTAATGCTGCAAAATGCGTCTGCAGCGGTATTATTATTATGTGCAAAAGCCACTTGGAAAAAAAGCTTTCTCACCTGAATTAAAGGGGTTTAGTATTAATAAAATTCTAGTAGCAGGTCTGTAAAATGAATAAATGTGATTATGATCGTTTGATAAAATGAAGAGAGCACGCCATACGTTTGAGATCATTTTACTTTGCTGAATGTTTTCTATATATATTATATATATTACCTGTTTTATATATTTAATACTTGGTCAGTTTATTAATTTTAGTGCACTAAATTAAGATGAATGAAGAGATGGTTCAAGTCAGTGCTCAATAAATTATGATAGGTTTAGAAAAAATGTGTTGTGCATCCACTTATTATTAGTGTGACATTTTAGCATGCAAATCAAGGGGAAAACTCCAAGATATCGGCCCTAAAAATCGGCAGCACATATCGGCCATCGGCTGACCCTGACCTCTAAACATCGGCATCGGCATCGGCATCGGCTTTAGAAAAACCCATATCGGTCGATCTCTAATATATAAGATGTTTCTTTAAGCACAAATCAGTATATTAAAATGATGTATGTGATGCATGATCGTGTCTCTTTTTATGCAGCTACTAACCAAAAAAAAAAAGAAAAAAAGATTGAAATCTACCAAAATTATATTATTATCAGAACATAATTCCTGGAACTATATTACAGGAAGCTAAACAATAAATATTATGAATATACTATAACAAACTAAAGCGTTTCTAATTCTCATGTTACACGTGTTTTAAATGTGCACCCATCATGCTGTCTATTCCACGCAAATCTCACATGCCAAATATTTGTTTATCATATTTAATAAAGATTGTGCTCAGTCCACCTTGATGACATTGTTGTGCTTTGCAAGAATGCACCATAAATAACCCTTTCTTGGGTTTTGCTTCTCCTAAAGTCTTCAAAGTAACCTTCATGATCATCTGCTATATACTATAAACTTTAGCTGCCAGTATCTGTTTCAGAAAGTTTTTTCACAGATTTCATTACAGTCAGATTCTTTGACCCTGGGAGTGAATGCATCTGTGGTACTTTTTGTATCTGTCTACTGTAACTTGATGCTGTGTGCTTTATGATTTTAGAGTTGTATTTTCATTGAGCCAAAGGTGATTTATGTAATTTATTTGTTCTGACCCTGATCATAGCATCTGCATACATGCATCAATAGGATTTATAAAATGTCGTCCTTTGTGGAGAGATGTTCTGGAAACAAAGGAACCAAGCTGAATTATATGAGAGCCAGCCTAATTGAGTTCAACTACATCTTTGCAGCTCTTTTGGTTAGTGTCAGTGTTGTGGACACATGACTGAATGTAATTTCGGGTCGACAGGGCACACGTGACTACACAAACAATTGATGTTTTGTTTATTCTTCCAAATCCATCAAAGGGAAAATAAATATTCTTACACTTGCTCCCTTTAAAGTACACAGACCTGAAAACAAAATCAATGATATGCATGTATGAAGACATGGAGGGTGAGGATGAGGGTGAAGATGTCATTGAGATCTGAATAGCCCTGTGCTGATGTAAATGAAGAAGAAAGCCTGTATGAAAAGTAGCGTGAGCTTTTGCATATGCATCAATGCAGATCAAAGGCTTGTCAGGGGTCATTCATTTACATAGAGATATCAATGATGCTATGGGAACCTGGGAACCCGGCAAACCGGCGCTCAGTCCACTTATGAATAGAGTGCCCTGACCGGGTCCTTCAGCTCCATTAGAAAAGAAGTCAAGGAAGTTTATTTGGCCACTCACCCCATCTGAGGGGAAATTATGTTCTTCAGGGTTTGTTTAGGTAACAGTCAAAGAAAAAAATATGTTTTGTGGAGAGATATTGGCTTCCTGGAGCATTTTGTGTGATGTGGCTGATTTGATGAATTGATGTTAAACAATGAAAAATGTGTTCCTGATATGGTTCAAACATTTTTAAAGATTTCAGTTTTTATTTTCTTTGTGCTTTTATGTTGTGAAGTCTAACCTTGTTTTATTTTATGTATTTATTTCTTACAGGAACACTGCAAAAATTAAAGCTTTCTCTGCTGTCCAGTCAAAAGGTAATATCACTGTACAAATGTCTAAAGTGGGTTAAAAACATGTCTAATGTTAAATGCATCTGCCAGAACATGGTGCAGATATCTCTTTATTTTAATGCTTATGTTCCACATTAAAATACACTACTGCTCTTGTACTGTACAGCCTTAATTAAGTTGGCTTGAAAAAGCCAACTTACTGATCTACTATTTAATCTTATTATTATTATTATTATTATTCTTCTGAGCCAAATTTTAAACACTATCTCCTCCTAGAGCTTTCAAGCTAGAACCACCAAACTCGGGTCAGACCTTCAGACTGGTCTGACTCGGGTTGCTATATCTTTTCTAACTGATTCTGCTTATGGTTTTCGTAAACCAGACTACCAAAACCACCTTAAATCCCATAGACTTTCATTGCGGGGGTACAAACTTTTGAAAAATAAGGCTTATAATATATTTAAGCTGTCTACTACCAGGGCAAACCTTAAAAACTCTCTACTGAGAATACAGCTAAAACCAGCCTAAGCTGATCAGTTGTTTTGGCTAGTCTCCCAAACTGGTTTTTAAGTGGTTTTGACCACTCTCACGCTGGTCTTAGCTGGGTTTTAGCTGGTTTTTACTGAATCCACTGTTTTTAGCTGGTTTTTGCCAGATTCGCATAGAAACATGCTAACAACATGCTAGTTACTCACTAATCAGACTAGAAACATACTTCTAACAAGTTTTAAAGTGGTTTTGGCCACTGTCACGCTGGCCTTAGCTGGTCTTAGCTGGTTTTAGGTGGTTTTCTTTACTGAATCAACTGGTTTTAGCTAGATTATCATAGAAACATGTTAATACCATGTTAGTAACTTGCTAATCAGACTAGAAACATACTTCTAACATGGTTTAAAGTGGTTTTGGCCACTGTCAAGCTGGCTTTAGCTGGTCTTAGCTGGTTTTAGGTGGTTTTCTTTACTGAATCAACTGGTTTTAGCTAGATTATCATAGAAACATGTTAACAACATGTTAGTAACTTGATAATCAGACTAGAAACATACTTCTAACATGGTTTAAAGTGGTTTTGGCCACTGTCAAGCTGGCTTTAGCTGGTCTTAGCTGGTTTTAGGTGGTTTTCTTTACTGAATCAACTGGTTTTAACTAGATTATCATAGAAACATGTTAATAACATGCTAGTAACTTGCTAATCAGACTAGAAACATACTTCTAACATGGTTTAAAGTGGTTTTGGCCACTGTCAAGCTGGTCTTAGCTGGTTTCTAACTGAATCAACTGGTTTTAGCTCGATTATCATAGAAACATGTTAACAACATGTTAGTAACTTGATAATCATGTCAAAAACATGCTTTTAACATGGTTTTAAAGTAGTTTTGGCCACTGTCACGCTGGTCTTAGCTGGTTTCTAACTGAATCAATTGGTTTTACCTGGATTAGCATAGAAACATGTTAGTCACTTGCTAGCCATGCTAGCCACATGCTAGTCACATTTTAATCATGCTAGCAACATGCTAGTTGTATACTAATCATTCTAAAAACATGCTAGAGACATACTAGCAACATGCTAATCATGCTACAAACATGCTAACGACATGCTAGTCACTTGCTAATCATGTTAATAAAATGCTAGCAACATGAAAATCATGCTAGAGACATGCTAGCCACATGCTAATCATGCTACTAAAATGTTAACAACATGCTAATCATGCTACAAACATGCTAGCAACATGCTAATCATGCTAGCAAAATGTTAGCGACAAGCTAGCAAAATGTTAATCATGCTAGAAACATGCTAACAACATGCTAGAGACATGCTAGCCACATGCTAATCATGCTAGAAACATGTTAGCAACATGCTAATCATGCTACAAACATGCTAGCAACATGCTAATCATGCTAGCAAAATGTTAGCGACATGCTAGCAACATGCTAATCATGCTAGAAACATGCTAACAACATGCTAGAGACATGCTAGCCACATGCTAATCATGCTACTAAAATGTTAACAACATGCTAATCATGCTACAAACATGCTAGCAACATGCTAATCATGCTAGCAAAATGTTAGCGACATGCTAGCAACATGCTAATCATGCTAGAAACATGCTAACAACATGCTAGAGACATGCTAGCCACATGCTAATCATGCTAGAAACATGTTAGCAACATGCTAATCATGCTACAAACATGCTAGCAACATGCTAATCATGCTAGCAAAATGTTAGCGACATGCTAGCAACATGCTAATCATGCTAGAAAAATGCTAACAACATGCTAGCCACATGCTAATCATGCTAGAAACATGCTAGCAACATGCTAATCATGCTAGAAACATGCTAGCAACATGCTAATCATGCTAGCAAAATGTTAGTTACATGCTAACAACATGCTAATCATGCTACAAAAATGCTAGCAACATGCTAGCAACATGCTAATCATACTAGAAACATGTTAGCAAAATGCTAATAATGCTACAAACATGCTAGCGACATGCTAGCAACATGCTAATCATGCTACAAACATATTAGTGGAATGCTAGCAACATGCTAATCATGCTAGCAAAATGCTAGCAAAATGCTAATCATGCTACAAACATGCTAACGACATGCTAGTCACTTGCTAATCATGTTAATAAAATGCTAGCAACATGAAAATCATGCTAGAGACATGCTAGCCACATGCTAATCATGCTACTAAAATGTTAACAACATGCTAATCATGCTACAAACATGCTAGCAACATGCTAATCATGCTAGCAAAATGTTAGCGACATACTAGCAACATGCTAATCATGCTCGAAACATGTTAACAACATGCTAGCCACATGCTAATCATGCTAGAAACATGTTAGCAACATGCTAATCATGCTACAAACATGCTAGCAACATGCTAATCATGCTAGCAAAATGTTAGCGACATGCTAGCAACATGCTAATCATGCTAGAAACATGCTAGTCACATGCTAGAAACATGCTAACAAAATGCTAATCATGCTAAAATCATGCTCTCAACATGCTAGAAACATGTTAACAACTTTGCTAATCATGCTAACGACATGGTAGTCACTTGCTTATAATGCTAGTAATATGTTAATCACTTTCTTTTTTAAACTTCTTAACTTTTCAAACTTTTACATTTTTAAAACTTTTTAAGCTTTTCAAACTTTCTACATTTTTCTAACTTTCTGGCCAGGCTTTTTCAAGCCAACTTAAAGTTTGAAAACAAACTTTACTATCTAGTTTTGATTGCACTACCAGTCAAAAGTTTGGAATAATTAAGCTTTTAAAATATTTCTGAAATAAGTCTCTTATGCTCACTAAGACTGCATTTTTTAAATAAGTAATACTGTAATATTGTTAAAAAAATATACAAATTTTAAAAAGCTGTTCACTATTTTGAACATAATTTAAATTGTAAGGTATGCCTGTGATGGTAAAGATGAGTTTTTCGGAAGCCATTACTCTTTAGTGCCATCTTCAGAAAACAATTAAATAATGATTAAAATTAATAATGTTTCCTATTATCCATATTGAAAACAGTTTTTGCTGCTTATTACTTTTTTTTTTCTTTTTTTTGGAATTGATACTTTTATTTCAGGATTCTTTAATGAGTAGGTAAGTTCAAATGAACAGCATGTATTTGAAATATAAATCCTTTGTAACATTAAACAATTAATTTAAAGGTTTTCTTGAGCAACAAATCATTGTATTATGATGATTTCTGAAGGATCACTTTATAGTTTTAAATAGGAAAATAGTGCGTCAATAATGCAAAATGAATCAATTCTCAGTTAAAGTTAGTTCACCATTGAATTCAATGATGTCATCATCCAGCCTAGTTCAGTTAAATAGTATCTGAGCTATCAAGTCGACAGTATCTCTGGATATTAAGTTTCCCAAACTAAGCAACCCAGAGGTGACAGCGGCAAGGAACCAGAACTCCATCTGAGACAGAATGAGAAAAAACCTTGAGAGAAACCAAACTCAGCCGGGGGGCCAGTTCTTCTCTGGCCAGACGAAATCAGCAGTTCAATTCCAGGAAGCAGCAAAATCACATTGTTCTGAGGACTCATCTGGTTACTGTGATCTTGTCATGGTGGCCGTCTAGAAGACAGGGTCCTCACTGCAGATCTGTCTCTAGGGCTCATCTAGTTGTCCTGGTCTCCACTGACATTCAGGGCTGTTGAGTTCATCTCTAGGTGCTGATGCACCATCTGAGCTGGATATGTACTGGATCCGGGTGACTGCAGTGACCATCTGATCTGGATACAGACTGGATCTGGTGGCCTACGGTGACCTCGGAATAAGAGAGTAGATGCCATTCTTCTAATGATGTGGCAAGTACATTGGGTGTTATGGAAAGTGTTCCCAGTTCTGGTTGTCCTAATTACTGCAGCCTAAAAAATAATTGTATTCAAATGGATATGAATATTAGAAATGTGTTAGTGTGTGATGTGTAAAGCAGATTAAAGAGGTGGGTCTTTAATCTAGTTTTAAACTGCCAAGAGTGTGTCTGCCTCCCTAATAATGTTAGTTAGGTTATTCCAGAGTTTAGGCATTAAATAGGAAAAGGATCTGCACCCGCAGTTGACTTTGATATTCTAGGCATTATCAAAATGCCTGAGTTTTCGAGAACACAGAACTAACAGGTAATTTTCCATTAACACTTAACTCACTACTGTTAATTATTAAGGAAGATGTGTTAACTAATTAGTATCTAATACAAATTTATGACTGTGTTAAGTAACAGTTAGCTTATCAATAACTAATGTATTCTGTCATACCTTCTGAAGAACTACTATTAATTATCTACTAGTTAAGGTTCAAGAAAAATAACTATGAAGTAACTACCAATGAACAGGTATACACAATTACATTGAATGTGTGCCTCCTGAGCATATACAACATTACCATTAATTTAATTCCTGTATGGAAGGCAAGGATTGAGGGAAAGGGAAAATAATAAGGTAACCAATTAGTAATTAATAAAGAATTATTAAACAATTACTAGAATTACTTAGAACCTGAAACAGTATTCTAAAGTGAAAACAGGGAAGCCATTAGTAGTTAATAGGCGTGTCTTTGACTAAGGATTTTCATAGTCGAATCGGAATTTTAGAATCTTGCCGATTTTTTGACTGGTAGTAGAATCATATGCTTGGGGCGGGGCAAAATACATTGAGTCAAGTCAGACATTCGACTAACATAATTACTGATGTTAACACACAGGGAAAATGTGTAATGGACACTTTGCAGATATAAACGGGGTAAATAATGTTTTATGTTTTGATTAACAGATAGCAAACGTTTAATGTTGGTGAAACCATAACAATTAACTCAACTGAGACTGCTCTGCTCTCGGTTACTGAAGCCCTGCGACTAGCAAGAGCAGCTTAAAAATCCTCAGTACTCATCTTACTGGACCTGTCTGCTGCTTTTGACACTGTTAATCACCAGATTCTCCTGTCCACCCTCAGAAAGATGGGCATCTCTGGAACTGCTCTCCTGTGGGTTAAGTCCTACCTCTCTGACAGATCCTTCAGTGTGTCTTGGAGGGGTGATGTTTCAAAGTCACACCACCTTGGACCACTTCTCTTCTCCATCTACATGACATATTTAGGATCTGTCATTCAGAAGCATGGCTTTTCTTATCACTGCTATGCTGATGACCCCCAACTCTACTTCTCATTCCACCCAGATGACCCGACGGTAGCTGCTCGCATTTCAGCCTGTCTGAGTGACATTTCTAGCTGGTTGAATGACCATCACCTTCAGCTTAACCTTACAAAGACTGAACTCCTGGTGATTCCAGCTAACCCATTGCTTCATCACAACTTCTCTATACAGCTGGGCTCGTCAACCATAACTCCTTCGAGGACAGCCAGAAACCTAGGAGTTGTGATGGATCATCAGTTAAGCTTCACAGACCACATTGCTACAACGACCCGGTCCTGCAGGTTTGCCTTATACAACATTAGGAAGATTAGAACCTTCCTGTCAGAGCAAGCAACCCAACTTCTTGTCCAAGCTCTTGTTCTCTCCAGACTGAAATATTGTAATGCTCTCCTGGCGGGCCTTCCTGCATGTATTGTTAAGCCTCTGCAAATGATCCAGAATGCAGCAGCGAGGGTTGCCTTCAATGAGCCAAAAAAAGCTCACATTACTCCTCTCCTCATCAGGTTACACTGGCTACCAGTAGCCGCTCGCATCAAATTCAAGGTACTGATGCTTGCCTACAAGACGACCACTGGCACGGCACCAACTTACCTAAACTCACTGGTTAAATCTTATGTGCCCTCCAGAAGTTTGCGCTCTACAAGTGAACGACCCCTTGTGGTGCCATCCCAAAGAAGTTCAAAATCACTCTCACAGACCTTTTCCTGGACTGTGCCCAGCTGGTGGAATGACCTCCCAATCTCAATTCGTACAGCTGAGTCTTTACTCATTTTCAAGAAACATCTAAAGACTCATCTTTTTCGCCTGCACTTAACCAACTAATACCATCACTTTTCCTTTTCTTGTCTTTTCATTTAAAAAAAAACCCTGGCTATGCATTCTATACTAGACTAACTGAGACTTGTCATGGCACTTGTATACTGTTGCTGTTCTCTTGTTGCCCTGACTGCTTCTATTGTTCTCATTTGTAAGTCGCTTTGGATAAAAGCGTCTGCTAAATGATTAAATGTAAATGTAAATGTAAATTAAAAAAATAATTATTTTTTTTACAATAGTGCTCTCATTATAACGTAAGCCTAAAACTTTAGCAGTTAATGTTCTACATTTCTGTTTTGAGCTATGCGCGCTGAAGATGACCAGTAGAGTGACGTATTTGATAGCAAGTTTTTAATCAATGGGATTCAACTCATAATTTCACATAGAATACTCTTCGTTATTTATACAACATCACCAGATTATGTTTGACAGGGGCAATAATTGAAAATCGATAATTATTTATTTATTTTTTAAATTATATTTATATCTGAATTTGTCAACGTATAGACTTTCAAATATCAAAATATCATGAATTCATATGTATGTGTGTACAAAATGACATAAAAACACATTTACTTTATTTGCGGGCTGGGGCGGGCCAAATTATTTCATAAACGCGGGACCTGCGGGTTGAAAAAAAAACCCGACCCGCGCATCACTAGGCTGCATGTGCGGGCACAAGTGATACTGTGGCCGCCGGTCCATGACTGAAAGAAAAAAATGACGCTCAATAAAGATGACGCTCATTAAAGCAGAAATTCAGAATAAGTTACAATATCTAAATTCTATTTGCTTTTTTTTTTTTTACTTGAATGCCATTGCTTAAATTGATATTATTTATCTTTTGACATTTAATCTTCTGAGTTCATAAACATTGTTTAATATAATCGCTGTTCATATTTTTTATTCAAAGTTCAGAATCAAGATAAATTTATTACTCTTATGTTTCTTATGATAACTGAGATGATGCTGCTAAATGTATTTTTTCTTTACCTTGAATGTCATTGCTCTATTTTATTTTTTATATTTTGATATTTCATATTTTGTTAATTTTGTTTATCTGCTGTTCGTATGTTCATTTATTAGTGTGTTATATGATTAGAATGTTGTCCCAGTTTTAAAATAAAGCACATCAATGATATTTGAGAATATATTTTCCCTTTACAGGAAAAGTATCGAAATCGCAATTCTTGACTAGGTATTGGTATCGAAACAATAATTTTGGTATCGTGACAACACTAAAAGGAAGTGCAGGCAGCTTCGGATATGTTTGGTTTGCAGCCATTGAACTGGTAGGACATTGGGTTCTCACGTTGTGTTCGCGGATGATTTGAAATGGTTTGGCAGTTTGCAGTTTTTTTACAATTTTGAAGCAAACTTTTAAAGAGACAGTTAAGCTTAATGATTCAATGATCCCATTATTGCCTAGTGATGAGCAAATAAAAAAAGAGTGGTTTTCAAGCAACTATAAATACAATGATGAGTTTATAAGAGAGACCAATGAATGGATACATGGAATTAAGGAAGGCCATGAGGATAACCAGGATCAACAGTTGTAAACCGTTGAATGCCCTTTGAATGATCCAAAATCCCAGAACGTCCCTCAAATTTCCATGCAGAATCAAGAAGATATAAACCCAAGTGACAGTATCTCTAATATAGGAAGTAAAGGATCATGTCAATGTAGCGCTGCCACAAGAACACATCAACAACTACTTCTGCCCGCATTAAGGCAGAGGCTTACATTGCAGCCTTGCTGGTACGTCAAAATTCAATAAAGGAAAAACATGCAATTGAAGAAAAGGAACAGACCTTAAGGAAACAGAAAGAGGATTTTGAATTGCGAATGGAGATTGCTGCAACTATGGCAAAAGTGAAAGTGCTTAAAGGTTCTAGTGTGCATCATGTTAAAAGTAATGTGACTCATCGTAGTGATGTAATTAATTATTATTCTAATAAAGGACAACAGGCAACACAGCCACTCAGTGCTGATGCTAATTGGTTTACTCAAACGCAACAAATTGTTTCATCTATGGGTGGTGGTGGCAGTGAAGGTGCCAAGCCAGAGGGGAACATTTCTAACATAATTTATTCCCAGAACATGAACATCTAAAAATTAAGTAAAACCAATCCAAGTGGTTATGTGAATTCTGGTCCAGGAAATGAGGATCAAGTTCTCCATATTATAGATAAACAAAATGAAATAACATCTTTACTGATTCAACAACAGTGTTTGTCATCTTTGCCTAAAATGGAAATTAAAGTGTTTGATGGAAACCCTCTTCAATATCATGCCTTTATGAAATCCTTTGAAAGTTGTGTGGAGCATAAAACTGAAAGCTCTAGCTATCGCTTACATTTTCTTGAACAATATACAGTATTGTTCAAAATAATAGCAGTACAATGTGACTAACCAGAATAATCAAGGTTTTTCGTGTATTTTTTTATTGCAACGTGGCAAACAAGTTACCAGTAGGTTCAGTAGATTCTCAGAAAACAAATGAGACCCAGCATTCATGATATGCATGCTCTTAAGGCTGTGCAATTGGGCAATTAGTTGAATTAGTTGAAAGGGGTGTGTTCAAAAAAATAGCAGTGTGGCATTCAATCACTGAGGTCATCAATTTTGTGAAGAAACAGGTGTGAATCAGGTGGCCCCTATTTAAGGATGAAGCCAACACTTGTTGAACATGCATTTGAAAGCTGAGGAAAATGGGTCGTTCAAGACATTGTTCAGAAGAACAGCGTACTTTGATTAAAAAGTTGATTAGAGAGGGGAAAACCTATAAAGAGGTGCAAAAAATGATAGGCTGTTCAGCTAAAATGATCTCCAATGCCTTAAAATGGAGAGCAAAACCAGAGAGACGTGGAAGAAAACGGAAGACAACCATCAAAATGAATAGAAGAATAACCAGAATGGCAAAGGCTCAGCCAATGATCACCTCCAGGATGATCAAAGACAGTCTGGAGTTACCTGTAAGTACTGTGACAGTTAGAAGACGTCTGTGTGAAGCTAATCTATTTTCAAGAATCCCCCCGCAAAGTCCCGCTGTTACCTGTGCAAGTGAAATCTAATAAAGGGTAATAAGACTGTGATTACTTACGATTTTCTGGATCAAGATAGCTCTGCTGTATTTTGTACACCTGCACTGATGAACAGACTTGGTCTTTCAGGTAAAAGGACTAATGTTATCTTGTGTACTATGGGACAGGAGAAAGTCACAAGTACCCATGTTGTTTCTCGAATAGAGGTGGCTGATTTGAACAAAGATGACTTTTGGGAGTTGCCTGATGCTTATACTCAAAATACTATGCCTGTGCATAGTGTAAACATCCTAAGACAAAAGAATCTGAAGGGATGGCCACATCTGAATTGTGTTTCTCTACCTGAAATTACTGGCCCCAAGGGTTATGGAGCCGATTCAAGTGATCTGCAGTGTCAACAACGGACCATATATGGACAGGGATGGACAGTAAATGGTCAACTAAGAGAAGATGGTGGTGACCAGTCTGCCTTTAAGTATCCTGACATTACGGTCAACTGGATTTCAGTTTCAAACTTGGTAGACCTGTGCCAGCAACAATTCAAGGTTGATTTTCCAGAGTGTAACGAAACGAACAGGTTGGGCTTTCAAGAGAAGATCACAAATTCATTGAGGTGATAACAAACTCGTTACAGCTTGTAGATGGTCATTATACTATTGGCTTACCTCTGAGGTAGAAAAATGTTTGCATGCCAAACAACAGGACAATTGCTGAACAGCGTCCTCTGAACCTAAAGAAAAGGTTGAAGACCAATATTCCATTTCATTCTGAATACTCCGCTATCATGAAAGACATTATCTCTAATGGTTACGCAAAGAGAGTGCCAACGGAGGACTTAAGACATTGGCGATAGGGTGATGCTGTCCATCACCCTAGAAAGGGAAAGCTTTGGGTTGTCTTTGATTGTGGTGCTACATTTCGAGGTATATCTTAAAATATGGTATATATGGTTGAACATCGTATGGTTGTGCATCTCTTTGGTGCTACTTCATCACCCAGTTGTGCAAACTTTGCCCTCAGACAGTGTGTTGAAGACAATAAAGACTTCGGCAAGGAAGTAACAGAGGCAATCCTGCATTGTTTTTATGTGGACGACTGTTTGTTGTCAGTGAATTCGGAGGAAGAGGCTGTTTTTATTTATCGCAATAGTAATAATTGAAATTTTCTGGCAAAAATCCCAGAGGAAATTAGAGAAAAACATGTGAAGGACTTGGATTTGGAACAAGATTTACTTCCAGTGGAAAGAGTCCTGTGAGTACAATGGTGCATACAATCTGATGCCTTCAAGTTTAAGATCGTGTTGCAGCAAAGATCTTTGACCAAAAGAGGGATCCTGGCTACCATGAGTTCTGTCGATGATTCTTTAGGAATCCTGTCTCCTGTAATTTTATATATGAAAAAAAGATATTGCAAGATTTGTGCAGGAAGAAATTAGGTTGGGATGAAATTAATCCAGCTTCAAATGGTCAGAAGTGGATCAAGTGGTTGGATGGATTGCGTGAATTGGAAAAACATACTTAAGTACCGGAAGTAAAAAGTAAATATTCAAATTAACTGTAAATATCAATAATTAAGCAGTTTTGGAGTGGTATGCAGTGTTTTAATTGAACATATGATGAGATTAGATACTTTAGAATTCGTTAGATTTACAATCAAAAGAGAAAATGAAGAACTTTATCGCAGTATAGGGATTGAACTTTCAATAGACATGTTGCATAACATCATAGCTGCATCAAACAGAAGATGTGCAAGATACAAGGTAAGACTGTTTCAGAATATCAATGAGTAAGAACCACCTCTGTAAAGAGTTAGTTCTCCCAAAAATGAAAATTCTGTCATTCGCATTTTAGGGGCTAAATATCACGTTATTGGTATTGTCGCTTCGACCTGCGGACATGAAAAACAACCACAGACTTGGCAACACTGGTTGGCATATACTACACAGAGCTGTAATTCACTGACAATCTACACAAAATAGATTTTTTTCTCGATTTTGAAAGCGATTTTGTGTTAGTTGTCGGTGGACTACTGCTCTGTGTAGTAACTGACGCTCCACCTGAACCAGTGTTGCCACATCCGTGGTTGCTTTTCATGTCCGCCGGTCGAAGAAACCCCAAAATCCCAATAACTTGATATTTAGCGCCTAAAATGTGACTTTTACCAAGGTAACCCTTCCAAAAAACGTATATTTTAACCCCGGGAAGCAATTTTTATCGGGGAACCTCCTGGAAACGCGTTTTTGGCTAGTTTTGGACTAGGTTTGAGAAGCAACTGGTCAGGATTTGTTGTGAAAACCTGGCAACCCTGATCTGAACACATGTGCTGGAAATATATATTACTAATTACAGGAGCATTACTGATGAGATGAGCATGAAAACCGCATTCGACACAGCCCTACTGAAATTTCATTCACCCGTGGCAGGCAAAGAAGACATCTCAGCCAATAAGAATCTCCCTTGACTTCAGTGAATTCAAACATATCCTTGAGATATGGCCATGGGTGAGCCCTGTCGGAAATCTCGTGATCATTGCGGGCAGCAAGAGCTGCACTATCACCTATTTTAACGATCATCTTCCACCTCAAACTAACTGCTGCGTGAGCGTATGTTGGCAAAAACATTCTTTTTTTTCAAAAGAAAACCAAATTTTTCATTGGTTTGTAAAATCAGTATAATAAATATTTGAAGCGGGCATGGGAAAATCTCTCGGAGTAAAAAGTAAACTTTGTCTTTAATAAAGGAGTGGAGTTAAAGTGAAAGTAGATGCAAATAAAACATACTCAAGTAAAGTACAGATCCCTGAAAATTTTTATTTCGTTACTTACCACCACTGTGCGTGATATCAAATTGAACTCTTCACGGGACCTTATACATCATGCGCGGGTGCTATAAAATGTACTGTAAATAACCAACAAATATATCACTCCACCAGCAGCACTAACTTCAGCTGCAAACACTGTACTAGGAACAACGCCGCTGTTTCGAGCCCGGTTTGCAATGCCTTTCTCCATGGAGATGATTTGGATTATATTACACTTTATTGCATGTTGTACAAACACCAGGGATGGAAATTAACTTTTATGTCCACCGGCCGGCCGAAACAGTATGTTATTTTTATTTACCTGCCACGGTGGCCGGTAGGTGAAGCAAGTTTACCTGCCACAACACAAAATCACCCGCATTTGGCTGGTGGCGGATGCTAATTACCATCCCTGGTGGACAGAACAATCCATGCTGCAGTAAACAAAAACACTGCCGCATACAAAACCGGTCTCTTGTCTGGGAACATGAGGGAGTACAAAACATTGTGCTATGATCTACGACACGCAGTAAGAAATGCCAAACTCCTATACAGGGAACGAATAGAGTCCTATTTCCAGCTAAATGACTCCCAACGCATGTGGCAAGGACTAAGAACCATCTGTGCCTTTGGAAACAAATCCTCTGCAGCTGTGAGAGCAGACCGGTCACTGGCTGATGAGTTAAACTCTTTCTACAGCCGATTTGAATGCAACCGAGGCAGTGCATCTCTGCCGATCAACGCGTCAGGAAGCAGCAGTCATTGCAGCGATATACATGTAAGCACTGTGCTTCTGAATTCTTCACTCTGCAACTGAAATCTTGATTTCCTTACTGGTAGACCTCAAGTTGTGAAAGTAGGCCAGTTCACCTCCAACTCTATCACCCTGAAAGTGGGAGTTCCACAGGGTTGTGTCCAGAGTCCTCTGCTCTACTCTCTGCACACATGACTGCGTGTCTTCCCACAGCACCACATCTGTTATCAAATTTGCAAATGATACTGTGGTTCTGGGCCTCATTTCCAACAATAATGAAGCCACATACTTGGATGAGGTAGAGAAACTCAATTCATGGTGCTAGGACAATTCTCTCTCTATGAATGTGAGTAAAACTAAAGAGCTGATTGTGGACTTCAGGAAGAGACAGCAGTGGCACTATGATCAGCATGACCCCTGTGGAGAGGGTAAGCAGCTTCAAGTGCCTTGGTGTACACATCTCAAAGGACCTGACTTGGACTTCACACATTCATACACAGGTTAATAAAACCAGGCAAAGACTGTACCTGTGTCTGTGACAGCTGAGAAAATTCAGGGTTTCGCCAGCAATCCTGAAAACTTTCTATTCAGGGGCCATAGAAAGTGTAGGGTACTGGTACCCTAACCACCCTGGTTACTGTCTTTTCACTTTGCTGCCATCTGGTAAGCCCCCAGGCAAATCAGGCTCCTAAACTCAAACTCAGTCTATTAACTTCTACATTACTTCACATAATTATCTGTAAGATAGTTTATTTACTGACATAGTCACTTGCACACAGCAATTTTTATTTATTTACTTTTTTACCTCTTCTATTGCTGCTGTGTAAATATCCTGTACAACCTGTTTGCACATATTCACTTGTACATTCCTGCTAATCTTAATGTTTATTAAGTCTACAGAATACTGTTCTGCACATTTTATTTTATAAGCATTTTATTTTTATTCTTATTTTTTAATCTTACTTTTTCCATACCATATTTATATATAATTTTCTTGTTTTTTTATTCTATAATAATTGCACTGTCCATGGAGTGGACCTGACTTACATTTTACTGCTAATCATAGGCTCTCCATGTAACCATGTATGTGCGAAATAAAAATATTGAATCTCAGGTTATGAACGCATTAATTAAAACCTGTTAACCTGCACCAGAATGCCCTCTTCCTCAAAGCCTCTCACCCTCGCACGTCAGTGAATATGAATAGATTAAATGAAACAGGGCAAATTTAATCTTAACAAACTATGTATCATTATAAAGATCTAAGCCTCAAGCATCGACGACAGATCGCTGTTTTTCAATGGATAGCTTATAAAGACTTTATTTGCTACATTTGTGTAAGCAGTACACATAAAAAAAAAAAAAAATAAGCAAAGAAAACGATGTACATACCAGATCCGTAGTAATAACGAGTCATAAACATCCACAGCTGTAAATCCAGGTTTAGTTAGGAAGGTAAGGGTCCACTGAAGGACATCTCATGAAGCACGTTTAGTCCAACGAAGCCATGACGTTGTAATATGGATCATAATTCCTTTGTTTACATTTCATTTCTTCAGCAACCGAATTGTTTGCGTCCGTTATCGAATAACGGGCGGAAACTGCGTCTTGGTAGTAAAAACACGGCATGGTTTTGCAGCGTACAGTGTCACAAACAGAATGAAGCGATCCACCGGAAAAAAAGAATGAATTAAAAATAGGCGGAAGATATTTGAATTTGGCGCTCCCTCCGTAGGAGCTGGTGACGCGCTCTGACGCACGTGTCAGCTGATGGAGGCGGAACTTACAGCGATCCCATATTCCTTTCTTTCTTTTATTTTTAAACAGTTTTTATATATGTGAGAGTGTGTTTAATGTTGAATGTGAATGTATCTGCATGATTACCATCTGTTTGAGTGCAAATCAGCCCAAATCAGCTCGCCATTACTGAATGATCACGGCTATCAAAGTGAACGCGTCTTTATGAATCTTGAGAGTGGATTATTTACTTTGGCACATTTGGGTTATTATTACCATGTGTAAGTGGCCATCAGCACATCATCACTTATTTGCATCGTAATTCATTGTAAAATATGCATTTTGAGCAATCTCAGGAAGTTCTGTAATTGGCAAAGTTAAATATATATTTTACATTTTTCTTGTTATTCTTATTTTTCTTACTCAAATTATTCTTATTGTATTTTTCTTGTGCTCAAATAAATAATTTATATGATGTCTAAGTTTCTGTCTAGTGTTTTATAATTGAAAAAAAAAAAAAAACTATGCAGTGGTATGTTTACTGACTAAATAGTTTGTAGAAGCCTTCAATACTATTGCGAAATATATTTTCTTATATTGGGGGGGGGGGTGGGGGTGTAGACATAGTCTCATGAAAATATTTGCAGGAGTCTCATTTTTCATTATATTTTATTCAGATTTGAAATAGAAACTCATGAGACATGTGGCTTTCAACCTATTACTTTTCTAGATTGCTCCAGGACTCATTTCATGCATTTTTATATCAAATAAAAAAATATTTAAGAGTGGTAAAAAAATTCAAGGCACTTCAGTGTCTATAACTTTTAATATTTTTGAGCATTATCAAATCTGGTTGATGAAAAGTGAAGGCTCTAAGTTTCTAAAGACCCCACAATTATGTTTGTAACACACTGAAGTATGAAACTGTTACATTTATAAGCTTGATAGAGCACCTTCTGTGAGTCCCATAATGGGGGGTGCTGGCTAACAGGTTAAAGGGTTAGTTCACCCAATAATCAAACTTATGTTATTAATAACTCACCCACATGTCATCCCAAACCAGTGAGACCTCCGTTTAACTTCGGAACACAGTTTAAGATATTTTAGATTTAGTCCGAGTGCTCTCAGTCCCTCAATTGAAAAGTGTGTATGGTCCATCTCCAGAAAGGTATTACATTTTTTGAAGCATCAAAAATACATTTTGGTCCAAAAATAGCAAAAACTATGACTTTATTCAGCATTTCTCCTCTTCTGTGTCTGTTGTGAGAGAGTTCAAAACAGAGCAGTTTGTGATATCTGGTTCGCGAACGATTCATTCGATGTAACCGGATCTGTAACCTGTCAGACGCGTCCAATTCGAGAACCGAGGAGCTGATGATACTGCACATGTGTGATTCAGTGTGAAGCAGACTGACACACAGAGCGTCTGAACTGAACTGATTCTTTTGGTGATTGATTCTGAACTGATTCTGTGCTAATTGTATGAGCCCAGGTAAACCGAAGGCTTGAATCAAGGGCAATCATCGCCAATGACGCCATTACGTAGAGCGCAAAAGAACCGGTGAACCGTTTTCTTCAACCGATTTATTGAATTGAACTGTCCGAAAGAACTACTGGTGATCCGAAAACCGATGCAACCGGTTCTTGACTTGTGAACAAGTCAATGTTTTGCTCATTATCTGGCTCGGCTCGGTGTTCATCCTCAGAGGGAGCGTCAGCCACATTAAAAAAGTTAACAGCTTAAGTCATTTGTGGATTTATGAGTATTGAAGACGCAAACTGTTTAAAAAGATTCAGTTTGATTTGGTGAACTGTTTCAAAAAGATCTGGCTACATCGAATTATTCATTCACAAACCGGATATCTCAAACTGCTTTGTTTTGAACTCTCTCACAACAGACACGGAAAAGAAGACAATGCTGAATAAAGTCGTAGTTTTTGCTATTTTTAGACCAAAATGTATTTTCGATGCTTCAAAAAAATTCGAACTGACCCTCTGATGTCACATGGACTACTTTGATGATGTTTTTCTTACCTTTCTGGACATGGACTGTAGACCATACACACAGTCTCAATGGAGGGACTGAGAGCTCTCGGACTAAATCTAAAACATCTTAAACTGTGTTCTGAAGATAAACGGAGGTCAGAATTTAGATATATTCTTTTAGATGGAAAAATGCAGTTTTAAAAATTTTAGAAACATGGCTTTCAAAGGAAAGATTATCAAATAGCACAACTAGGTTGCTTATTGATGACGAAGAATTGACAGAGCAGCCATAAAGTTTTAGACAGTGTTCTAGGTTACATGCGGAGGTTTTAGATCTGATAATTAATACCTCTGTTGTTATGAATATGTTCTGGATTAAATACTTTCTCAGCCAATTAATCAGCCTTAGCTGGCCCTGATCTGGGCCAAAACAGGTTTTAGTATTGGTGCCAATTCTCAGCCTTAAGTAAACCAGAATCCCCAAATCTGAGCCATACCTGAGCCTTATATTGCCCAGGCCAAACCCAGACAGCAAGCAGTGTTGGCCAAAATCTGGCCCGAATGGATTTCAAGCGGGCCAGATGTGGGATGGATCTGGGCCAACACTGCTGTCTGGGAATTTTTTTTTTTTCACATTATTAACTTGTATATTACTATGATCGCAATTATTTATTTTGTGACATGCTTTAATGTAGACACAAACTATGCCAATAAAGTACATTAAACTGTATAGAAAATTAGATTTAAAACCCACACATCCTGTGCAATTAAAAAAGTATTGCATTGGTTTTTCTATTTATTTTTATAAAGAACAAATCAACCAATAAAGAATGAGTGTATAAAGTATACAGTCTATAAGAGAAACGTAACAGATAGACACATGACATGTAACTTAATCATAATACTGTCACGTACGGCATTACAGGAACGAGGCGAGAGAACCAAATGCAGGTGTGAAGTATTTAATAAGGGTAATCCAAATGGGTAGTCAAGCAAAGCAGGATCAAAACCAGAATATCCTAACAAAACATTAACAGGACACGAACACAGGGCAAGGCAAAGCAAGGCAAAGCAAGACAAGGGCAAGAGTATGACGGACATGTAACGCTAAGACATTAAACAAGGACTCCGTAAAAAGGACAGAAACAACCCAGGTATTTAAAGACATGTACAAACGATGAAAGTGGAAACAGCTGAAAACAATGAACAGTGACGATAAGGGGAAGTGAGACCTCTAGTGGACACCCAGTGATACACAGACCAGACACACTGTGACAAATAATTTATTACAGATGTGACAAAGAGCAGTACCACAGTAGTCCAAATGATGATGCATTGCAGTTGCAGTCCACTATGGCAGAATATTATAATAGTGTATGGAGCAGGGCATAATTTAAGTTGTTAAATGCTGAAAATACTTTCCCGATCTACTCCTCAAGGCGTGCGTTTCTTATTCAAAACACGCATCACCAGAAACACGGCATGTCGCAATCTCTGACGAAACCGACCAGAGCCAATGAGCTTTTTATATCACTGCCGTAAAATTTGTTGTAAAACTTCTTAACGGCACATTTTTAAATAGTTACTATAGCGACAGAGGAAGGAAATACATATCGACAATGAATGCAGTTTTAGATGGCAGTCTAGATGCTCGCTGGTGCCGATACAGGATGGCTGCCTCCATGACGTGCTCTGCAGTTGTTTTTGTGTTTTTGTTAGTTTGTCATGTCTTTAGATATATTCCTGCAATCAGTTTCACGAGGGACGAATTGCTGGTCATTCGGCAACACACATCTCCCGATATATCACCGGTTTTCGACTATTCTGATGTTTTGCTGGACATTCTTGTCGGCGGAGCGGCTGCGCTGATCACACGCTTCAAGAGGACACGCAGACGGGGAAAAAGAGCTGGTGCGCTCGTGAGACCCAGAAAACGTGGATTTCGGACGCCGTTGCCTAGCATCCATCTGGCATATCTCCGCTCTCTACCCAACAAGATGGACGAACTGCTTCTTGGACGAAACTTGGCTGAATGACACCATACCGGACAGCCCACTCCACCTACCGGACTTTCAGCTGTTTAGAGCGGATCGCGATGCAGAATCAACAGGGAAATCGCGCGGCGGTGGGACATGCTTTTACATCAATGAACGGTGGTGTACAGATGTAACTGTGTTAAAGAAGATGTGCTGCTCAAATCTCGAAACTCTCTTCATTAACTGCAAGCCGTTCTATTCGCCACAGGAGTTTAATTTGTTCATTCTGGTGAGTGTTTACATTCCTCCGCAAGCGCACGTGAACTCAGCTTTACAGAAACTCACTGATCAGATCACAGAGACAGAACAACAACACCCGGACTCCATTTTAATCATTCTTGGCGACTTTAATAAAGCCACTGACTGGAGTATTTTTGAAGGTGCTGCCACCGATCTGGATGAACTCACAAAGACTGTAATATCATATATCAGTTTCTGTGAGGGTGTATGCATTCCTACCACGACTCAACTAAATTACAACAATGACAAACCGTGGTTCACTGCAAAACTCAGACAGCTCCGTCAGGCCAAAGAAGATGCTTACGTGAATGGGGACAATGTCCTGTATAAACAGGCTAAATACACACTGGAAAAGGAGATCAAAGTGGCAAAGAGGAATTATTCTGAAAAAAAGGACACTTCAAACCATTCCGCATCAGTGTGGAAAAGTCTAAAGGAGATCACCAATAACAAGACACCACCCCCGAGCACTGTGGAGACTCAACGACTGGCAGACGATCTGAACGAATTTTACTGCAGGTTTGAAAGAAAACCCATCACCTGCCCTGAACGCCTCCCCACACAACCATTCACACCCTTCACAACTCCTGCAACCCATCCTGAACACCTCTACAATCAACCGCTCTCACCATTCACAACTCCTGCAACCAACCCTGAATGCCTCTCCTAACAACTGTTCACAACCTTCACAACTCCTGCAACCCGCCCTGAACACCTCTCCAATACCAACCCTGAATGCCTCTCCTAACAACTGTTCACAACCTTCACAACTCCTGCAACCCGCCCTGAACACCTCTCCAATCAAGCACTCTCACCATTCACACCTCCTGCATCCACCCTCTCCCCCACACCTGCAGTTCAGATAAGCGAGGATGTGGTGTGCCATGTCTTCCGGAAGCAGAAAAGGAAAAAAGCACCAGGCCCAGATTGTGTTACACCAGCCTGTCTGAAATCCTGTGCTGACCAGCTGGCCCCCATCTTCACACAGATCTTCAACAGATCGCTGGAACTGTGTGAAGTCCCTTCATGCTTCAAATGCACCACCATCATCTCCATCCCAAAGAAATCCAAAATTACAGGACTAAATGACTACATACATAAATGCTCACTGTAAAATACCTGCCATACATTGTCAATGTGTATATTGTCATTCCTTACCCACCTATTTGTATTTTTTATTCCTATTGTGTTTTTTGTTCTGTCGCTGTTATGTTGCACTGCGGAGCTTCTGTCACAAAAACAAATTCCTCGTATGTGTGAACATATCTGGCAATAAAGCTCATTCTGATTCTAATTCTGAATTTGGATCTGTTCCTCACACCAAGTACCAAATGGATACAGAATATGTTTACATTTAAATCAAAATAAAATACTTTCATTATCATTTATTTAATGCTTGTGCATGACAGCATACTAATAAAAATTATGTGCCCCCACTCTCTATTAAAGATCAGTGTGTGTCCCATAGTAAACCAAATAAATATCACATGATTACGGTTAAATACTATCTCTCTTTCTTTTCATGTAAGGATTCTAAGATTATTTGTACCAAGAATAATAATATAACATTTTATAAAATTACAATTAAGTACAGTTTAATGGACTTGACTGATTTGCTTAATTTTGAAATATGTTTCATTCTGTTTTGACTTGCCATTTCAAAGACTACATTTTAACAATACTACACTTCATTAAATGTATGTGATCATTTAACCATTATCATGCAATATAGTATTTATCTTGTTTACCATGGGTCACATAATATGTTGCCAGATCTTAGCCTGATTTGGGCCACATATCACCTGACCGATCTGGGCCACACTCCTCCCATCAACAATCAGCCCTCATGTTGTTTGCCAGATCCCTGCCATGCCGTCATTGTCACACATGGCCCAGCTCTGGCTGAAAGGGTACATGCCATTGCTGACAGGAGGCCAGTAGTGCCACCTTGAGGCCACATGTGGGCCAAGTCCGTTTGCTATGTGGGGTACTACACTTGTGATGTATATGATACCTCTTCAATCATTGCTACGAATTGATGGCAGTCAGATAAGTATGATTTGAACCATGCTAATGCACTTCCATTAATGCCAACAAAGTTTTCTAGTCTATTCAAAAGAATGTTGTGGTCAACATTGTCGAACGCAGCACTAAGATCCAATAGCACTAATAAAGAGATGCAACCGTGATCAGATGATAAGAGCAGATCATTTATAACTCTAATGAGACTAGTCTCATTACTATGATACGGTCTAAATCTTGGCTGGAAATCCTCACAGATACAATTTTTCTCCAAGGAATATAATAGTTTTTGCACAGAAAAGGGAGATTTGAGATCAGTCTATAATTAACTAGTTTTTTTGGGGGTCATGTGTATTTTTATTTCATTTTTTAAAATGGGAGGCTTCATAACTGCCAGTTTGAAGGTTTTGGGGACATATCCTAGTGATTATGATGAATTAATAATAGTCAGAAGAGGATCTATGACTTCTGGAAGCACTTCTTTTAGGAGATTAGATGGAATGGAGTGTAACATGTTGTCGCTTTGGATGATTAAACAAGTTAATACAATTGTTCCTGTCTTATAGCAGAGAATGAGTGGAACTGTTCCCCAGGGGATCTATAGTGTACTGTCTGATTTGATACTGTCGCTGACGGATGCATGGTTACAATTTTATCTCTAATAGTATAGATTTTAGAAGTAAAGTAGTTCATAAAGTCATTACTGCTGTGCTGACAGTAAATGTCAACACCTGTTGATGCTTTGTTTTTCATTAATTTAGCCACTGTATTGAATTAATAAATGGTATAAATACCTTGTGTTTGTTTTCTTCTAAAAGAGATGAAAAGTAATCAGATCTAGCAGATTTAATGCTTTTCTGTATGATAGGGCACTTTTCCACCAAACAATACAAAATACCCCTAGTTTTGTTTTCCTCCAGCTGGGCTTCTCTCTTTAGGATGTGTGTGTATATATATATATATATATATATATATATATATATATATATATATATATAATATATATGTGTGTGTGTGTGTGTGTGTGTGTGTGTGTACATTTATCATTTTATATCATGTTCATGGGCTAATTTATCTCTGGCCCTTATTGCAACAGAATGTTAATGGTGCTAACATATATTTTTGATTGCAGCATTTTGGGGAGAATCAGATGACAGCAATTCTGAGATCGAAATGGCCTTGCATCCTCACTGCCCCAACACCAGCAGCCATTACTTTGATGATTTTTATAATTAACATTTCTCTTTTGAGAATGAGCAGTTAATATGTTTAAAAGAGATGCATTTATACGATTGCAAAACATCTTCATCGAGGAATGAGTGCGACATTCCATGAAAACAAAAAAGGCATCCTTTTTATTGTGGCCAAAGACTGTGAAGGGTTTTCAAAACATGTCGGTGTTAACCCTGCTTGAATCTCTTTAGCTGAACAACACTTGGACCTGGTTGAAATAGATTAAACTTGGTTTTTAAAGTGATTCCTTTGCACTGTGTTGAATATTACGCATTTTAGATGCTGCAGGTATCTGGCGGTGAGTTGGAGTGGAATGCTCTGAGTCAACTCCTATGAAAAGCCAGTGCACAATGGCCACTCTGCATGCTGCTGAAACACCTTTGAACTCACTCAAGTACCCCGGCCCATTTAGGAGGACCAAATGCATTGTGCTCATCTCAATAAAGGAACAAACGCTCTCTGTATTTGTGGCAAAATCGATTTTGTCTCCCCAACTGACGAAATGCATGGTGCAATGTCCACTTCAGAATTTGTCTGTTTTCACACATTGGAATGCTCTCTGGCTGATTCATGTGGGATTTCAGGTAAACATTTTATACATTTACACACAGACGTCTGAGTTCATGTACAAATTGTGACATGCTTGCTCCAATTCGTTGATATAATATGCCTCTCTAATGGCTATTTTTAGACTCCACATGATAGTTAAAATTACAGATAATTATAATTAGGCATTAAAAAGAGCACTGATTAAACAGCAATATCATTACAGTAATAGTGGTAATTATTTCCAAAACAGCCAATCAGTGATAACAACAGTAACCCTTTTTCTAATGGACCTGAAAATAATATTGCAAGCTAAAATTACTGTGCGCGGATTTCCAGAACTGTTTCCCAGCAATCAATAATCTACATTGCCTGTGACAGAGGATTGTCATTTTGTCTGTGACTCTGGGTTCATTTGGTTTCATCATATTTAACATGCATGGAGGCATGTTATTCTGTAATGATACCAAACCTGCAGCATTCTATCCATCAGTATGATTCCATTAGTTAGCTTTTAAGTAACTTTATGAGGCTGAACCTGCTAGAGTAGGACTCCACACTCATTAGCTGTAATGGCTGCAGCCAGCCTTGACCCGCATGCATCAAAACATGCCTGCATAATTTGTAGATTACTAAAAAGCTCCCCTCACATAATATCTGTGTTAACGATCATGTCAACAGATACTTGTTTGATAGAGAAAACTCTGTGAGAGAGTTACATTGTGCCGGCCCATAACAACACCATAAACGCTTTTTAAAGTAACCAGCTTCTGGATGTGCTAATAAAAAAAAGTCGAGCCCAGAGTTCGCCTTTCAAATGATGTCACATCAAAACAGAGAAAATGTTTTGCTTCATATAAAACCTCACCAAGATTTATTTAGCAAAAATGTGTGTATGGTGCCACTTATGAACATGCATGATGGTATCCCCGCAGGGAAGGTCATTAAAGCATTCAGATTCAAATACAGTACATTCTCGATTTAAATCATCTGTTTAATGGCATGAAAGTGCCTGATTTCAAGGCTCATCTAGGATGTCCATTGCTCAATCTCCAATCATTTGATGAATAAAGTGAGTCAAATCTATGTTAAGTCTTTTTTTATTATTATTTTATTAAGAAATTTGGATAAGTGGTTAAAATGTTTTTGTTATTGGGGGCACCTAATCTAAAATTGTGTTCTGGTGATAAATGATACGCAGCAAAGGCTGGAACAATCTCAGACAATAAAAGAAAGGAAGATCTAGATAACAATGCTATGCCAGCATTGTGCTATTTGCATATTGCGTGTTTGTGTAATTTATTCATGCTTATTAGACAAGTTGAAGTTTCAAGTGTGTCCCTTCCACTCTCCCCCTATCCACTTTTATTTTTTTATCAGGGAATAATGATTTAAAACAAGGTCATTTGATCTTCTGTTTCAATAGTCCTTAATGAAATATTCATTTACTCGCCTGTGGTTTCTCTGACAGCGTTTCTGCGGATGTTCAGTGAAGACACAAAGCTGTGCTTTTCATCTTTCAAGCC
This sequence comes from Carassius auratus, assembly GCF_003368295.1. Taxonomy (NCBI): domain Eukaryota; kingdom Metazoa; phylum Chordata; class Actinopteri; order Cypriniformes; family Cyprinidae; genus Carassius; species Carassius auratus. Next base: position 1,642,371 of record NC_039284.1, read on the forward strand.
CACGTTTCACGTTTTGATTCATAGAGATAATTACACATGATTTTACTCAGAAACCTACAGTTTCCATTGTATTTTCATATGAGGTACCATAAAACATATTCATCATATTTGATTACCCTATTTTGGCCTTACCCTATTCTATTTTACCATGTAATTTAAATAATACATACAAAATAATTAAACCTGTTTAAAAACTAAATTTATATTGAACAATTTTTCAACCTTTAAATTCAGATTAAATGCTAGTCAGTTAATTATAATGAATAAGAAAATATGCAAATTAAAAGTTTTACATTATCTGAAGTAACTTGAATATACCATCCTACTGAAGTATTAATCTGTTTTGTACCATTATAATACACTAACAACTACCAAAATCAGGTGATGATAAGAAAGTCATTTGATGGACCAAAACTCATCACAAGTAGCCTTCCCTCATTATTAATACAGGTCATTCTCAAAAATTAGTATATTGTGATAAAAGTTAATTTTTTTCCATAATGTAATGATAAAAATTAAACTTTCATATATTTTAGATTCACTGCACACCAACTGAAATATTTCAGGTCTTTTATTGTTTTAATACTGATGATTTTGGCATACAGCTCATGAAAACCCAAAATTCCTATCTCAAAAAATTAGCATATCATGAAAAGGTTCTCTAAATGAGCTATTAACCTAATCATCTGAATCAACTAATTAACTTTAAACACCTGCAAAAGATTCCTGAGGCTTTTAAAAACTCCCAGCCTGGTTCATTACTCAAAACCGCAATCATGAGTAAGACTGCCGACCTGACTGCTGTCCAGAAGGCCATCATTGACACCCTCAAGCGAGAGGGTAAGACACAGAAAGAAATTTCTGAATGAATAGGCTGTTCCCAGAGTGCTGTATCAAGGCACCTCAGTGGGAAGTCTGTGGGAAGGAAAAAGTGTGGCAAAAAAATGCTGCACAACGAGAAGAGGTGACCGGACCCTGAGGAAGATTGTGGAGAAGGACCGATTCGAGACCTTGGGGGACCTGCGGAAGCAGTGGACTGAGTCCGGAGTAGAAACATCCAGAGCCACCGTGCACAGGCGTGTGCAGGAAATGGGCTACAGAGAAGCAGCACTGGACTGTTGCTCAGTGTCCAAAGTACTTTTTCGGATGAAAGCAAATTTTGCATGTCATTCGGAAATCAAGATGCCAGAGTCTGGAGGAAGACTGGGGAGAAGGAAATGCCAAAATTCCTGAAGTCCAGTGTGAAGTACCCACAGTCAGTGATGGTCTGGGGTGCCATGTCAGCTGCTGGTGTTGGTCCACTGTGTTTTATCAAGGGCAGGGTCAATGCAGCTAGCTATCAGGAGATTTTGGAGGACTTCATACTTCCATCTGCTGAAAAGCTTTATGGAGATTAAGATTTCGGTTTTTTTTTTTTTCAGCACGACCTGGCACCTGCTCACAGTGCCAAAACCACTGGTAAATGGTTTACTGACTATGGTATTACTGTGCTCAATTGGCCTGCCAACTTTCCTGACCTGAACCCCATATAGAATCTGTGGGATATTGTGAAGAGAAAGTTGAGAGACGCAAGACCCAACACTCTGGATGAGCTTAAGGCCGCTATCGAAGCATCCTGGGCCTCCATAACACCTCAGCAGTGCCACAGGCTGATTGCCTCCATGCCACGCCGCATTGAAGCAGTCATTTCTGCAAAAGGATTCCCGACCAAGCATTGAGTGCATAACTGAACATAATTATTTGAAGGTTGACTTTTTTTGTATTAAAAACACTTTTCTTTTATTGGTCGGATAGGAATTTTGGGTTTTCATGAGCTGTATGCCAAAATCATCAGTATTAAAACAATAAAAGACCTGAAATATTTCAGTTGGTGTGCAATGAATCTAAAATATATGAAAGTTTAATTTTTATCATTACATTATGGAAAATAATGAACTTTTATCACAATATGCTAATTTTTTTAGAAGGACCTGTATATCAAAGTTGCACAGTGTTATAGACAAATAAAATATACTTTCTTGGTAACACAAAGCACTTATATAATACAATAAACATTAATAACAGATGCAACATAAAACCCTAATGTACATAAGGAAAACAAATATAAGAACCCTTAAAAAAAAAAAAAAACTTAAATATGAAATATCACACTGGAAATTCTGGGAATGTCAGTTTATGTTTTTTTTTTTTTCACTGTAAATTATACAATGATGTTATTTTCATTTCCAAAAACTGTTATTATAACCATATTTTAATCTAAAGTTAAATAACTACTTTGATCTAATAGTTTTTTTCTTTAAAATCATGAACACATTTTTTTGTTTTACAGTGTATGTATAGATATGTATTTAAAAATGTGATTAACATAGAATGTACATGGCTTTCTCACCAAATTTTTGGTGACCGAAAGGTAAATGCCTCACTGGCCCCATGCTACAGTTGCATGTACCATGACCAAAAACATTCATATGAGGCTCGTGTAAAAATTTATTTCTGTATAAAATAATGTTTTCGTATAAATCTGACATACAGTTGCATGTAAACTGTGATTATGCAACAGTTATCTGTAATGCTGGACTTCAAGGCTCAAGGTGAGTTATAGGCAATGTATAGATGAAAGCACACACTTTTGTGGGCAAAAGAACCCTCAGCATTGCTCTAGACCATTGGGCCTGTCCATCTAAAGCACAAAATCAAATTATAATTAACCACATTTAAGTTGGAGCAGCAAGTCCCTCCTTATAGGTTTCCTGTGATCTCTGCCTCCTTTTTCCGCTTCATGCCCATGGAGTAATTAATATGAGAACACATCATGTTCGATGAATTCCTTTGAGATGGGTTTGTGAAAGCTGTTAAAGCCGAGAGGCTGTATTAGTATTCATGCCGATTTTCCCGCTACTAGTCCCCTCTCCCATTGGGACGGAGGACTAGATTAGGTAGACAGACAATGTTCATCCTTGATTGTGTGAGCGGAATGCCTCTCGGCTGAACGAGTGTAGCAGGAATAGAACCGTTCCTTGGGCAGCAAATCAATTTCTGTGATCTGCTAAAGGGAACAACAACAGTGAGATACTTTAACCCCACACATGAGGGCACAGAAATAAATAAATTAAGGTGCACACTGAGCTAGGATGATTACTGGCCATTACCATACAGTCTGGATTTCTCCATCAGTTACCAACCATTTAGGGTAAAATATAACATATGCCATGATTGTGCAGTGGCATTAATGTACTGGTCATATCTCAATTAACATGAACTCCAAATCCACTCCAATTTTGTGTTGCTGATAATTGGCTCTGAATATCCTTTTTTTTTTTTTTTTACAACTTTATGATGGATTCTAGCCTCTGTTTAACTTTTCTGATCTCTACAAGAACCCATGTTTATACTGAGCATGTTTAATTATTTAAAATGAAACATTTGGAAAAATAAAAATGTGGACAAAGTCTGTCAAAAATACATTGTAGTAGGATATAAACACCTGTTATCAATGTAGTTAGCCTCTGACTGCTTCATGTCATCTACCCACTCATTAAACTTTGACAGGTGAGGCACTGGCAAAAAACATTTTAAGTGTCAGCACTATATTCTTAAAAAATATCGGTTCTTTATAGGCATCTTTGATTCCATGAGAAGTCTTTAAAATACATGGAATCTTTCCATTCTACAAAAGGTTCTTTATTGTGGAAAAATGTTCTTTCAAAAACAACAACAACAAAAAAAAAAACACTTGCAATATTTTTCACATTTTGTAAAATAACTGAAAGGTGCTTTGGGGAATCAGAATTTGTTCTTTTATGGCATTGTTGCAAAAACCTCTTTTTGAAACCTTTATTTTCATAGCCATTACATAGTTTAACATTCATTACTAGCCAGGAAATTGGGCTAATTTGACTAGAAGTCAAGTTTTGAGTGAAGTTTTCCAATGATCAGTCAGGCAAGACTTCAGCATTCAGGAAAATGTGTTGTTGACATAATGTGTTGCACATTTTTTGCTCAGCCACTGTTCTCATCTGTTACTTTTTCAGCTTTAATGTGTAATTTGCTGCATGTGCATTCCATCGAATGGTTTGAAGACAGTTGTGAATGTTGCCAGTGGCTTTTTAAGGGCCTTATGCTTTCTTCGCTGTGAATCTGTTGTTGTGCACCAACTTTTACCTGCTCTCTTTCAAGGGTGACCCTGCCCTCTTTCTAAGTAGCTCGGATTCTGAGCTTTGACTTCCCATTTGATAATTAACCCAAAGCTGACGAGGTCACGAGGTCATTCACTGCTCCCTGAATGCAGGGCCAAAGCAGTGGCACCTTGTGCCCCATGATTGAAGACGATCTCCCGAAATGAACAGAATTAATCATCACAGGTAAAGGAAAACTAGTTTTTCTAATCTCTTTGGCTTCCGCAACTATTGACTTTCCACTCCGCGGCTCTGTGCGCATACAACATCGAGGGCTCAAAAGGGGTCACCTCTCGCAGTCACCCTATGTGTATATGTGCTGTTTTTAACCTCTGCACTTCAAGCATTCAGGTGCAGTTCATAACCTGCCGTAACATTTCACTTCATCCCTCTTTGTCTGTCCTACCGCAGGGAATACAAATGTTTATAGACTGAAGGGTGCAGACTCCATCTGGGAAAGCAGAAGTCACATTACGGTAATCTCTGCCTGGATTAAATCTGTTGTTCATGGAGATGTTAACAAAGGCGATAAAACAAGATTAGCCAAGACACACAGAGCGGGGATTGTGGAGTGTGTTCTTATTAGCATGCACTGTGCTCTGGAGAAGAGAGCACGCTCAATTCTTCTCACAGGGGGAACAGGGTTCAGCCATTAGCATGAATACGAAATGCTAATTTAAAGCCTCAGACACCTGCTCCTGAACGGCGGTCTTAGCTATGCACGGTGAGAGATTCTAGCTACTGACATAAATATATACATGGTTCCATCATTAGGGAAGCTTCTTTGAAACCATTCCCATACAAAAAGAAAAATCAAAAGTGAGATCTCTTTAACAACTCAAATATTTCTCCTAGACAGAAATGAGGTTACAAATTTAGATTTTTGCTTGAGTCTCCTGATTCTCAAACTTTTCTCCTGAGACAAAACAATCTCACAATGGTCTTCTTTAAAGCTTTAGAATAGATCTCAACAACATCACACACTGTACTAAGATATTGCTCCCATTGGTCTGTTAAAAGTTTAGATTAGAGATCTCAAACATCACACACTGTGCTCTGATTTTTCTCTAACTATATAATCTGGGGGTCTCATATTTGTCTCATGTAATGCTTTAGAAGAGATCCCAACAACTTTACAAAGTGTGCATCAAGTCAAGTACTTGAAAGGCACTAAATAAAAAGGGTGGGTGGGAGGGGTGCATAATAAATTCAGAGTTAAAGGCTATAGTGAGAGAGAAATTATGCAGACATAAGGATAATGTTACTTTTCATAGGACAATGTTTATGTACTTAGGCACATCATTCGTTGTTAGAAATAGTAATGTACCGGATGCTTTAATCAAAACTGATCTACAGAAAATGTAACCCTGGAGCTTTCTTAGCTGAAAGGCACATAAATGGCTTATGACTCAGTATTGATTAATTTACTAATTTGATTATTATTACATATTATTTGGAAATAAATGTTTGAGCTCATATTGAGGCATTTGACTTGGTGCACACTATTGAGATCACAGAGGTGATTTAACAGAGGAAACCATAACCTATATTTACATACATGCAAAAATGGTCTGTATAAGACAACATCTTAATACAAAAAAAAGAAGAAGAAAAAAACAGTGGGGCACTATGTTACATTTGTTAAAAAAAGGTATTGCTCTTATACTAAACATCTTGCTCTTGCAAGTCCTTTCTATTGTGTTTGTAAAATGTGGTGTATACAAAGCTGGACACTGAAGATAGATTTAAACTAGTAACCATTGATATTCTGAGATGTTTAATGCTATTTAAATGATCATTTTAGTATTTACAATATTAGTAAAAATCTAACGTTTCTCCTAAAATAAAACTGAAGACATTTTAAGACAAAGCTGATATCTCAATGAGACATAAATGAATCAGCCCTTAGTATCCTGAGCATAGAGTGACTTCTGTCAGAGCCATAGCCTTGTGGGCAGCGCATCAACGTGAAGGCACAACTTCACCTCAGACAACATGGGTTTGAATCTCAGCTAAAGGTTGTTTCCTGTTCCCTTCTCCCTTGTCCAGGTGTTTCCTGTCTCTACTCATACTGTCCTAACCATTAAAGGTGAAAAACCCCACTGCAATAAAAAAGCAACAGCAACCTCTTATTAAAGAGATGTTTCTCACACATTTATCTCCCATTGTCATTTTGGATTCCTTTCTGAACTTTCTCATGTCTCAGTTGTGTCTACTGTTTTTCTCGTAAGGATTTTCAGGAGAAACATCTGGGACACTTTGAGACTAAAATGAGAAATACATGATAATCACAACTAAGTCTCCTGAGGTTAGAAAGAGCAACCACTGAGCAATAAAATATTCCTATAATGGAGTATTGATAGAGACTGCAGCAAGACAATAAAGAGTTTTTTTTTTTCTGCCACATTCTCTGTTTTGACACTTTTTTTCTCAAATATTTCTCATGTCTCATTTGTGTCTACTTCCATTTCTCCTAAGGAATTTTAGGATACACATCTGAAATGCTGTTGATACTAAAATAAAGGATATATTAGAATTTAATCTAAGTCTCCTGAGCTTAGGAAAAGCAGCCAATGAGCAATATTTTTTTTTTTTTATATTGCTTCTCCAGGCTACAAGCCAACAATCAATTGAAGAACTTAATCTTCTGGGAAGCTACTCTTTTGGAAATTAGCTACTTACCAACTAAAACTACTTACTAAACGTAACCAGTGAAGCTATTTAAGGGAACAATATTAAAATATTAATATTGTTATATTTAAAATGTAACATTAAAATACTAAATATGAATTAATTAACAACATACAGTATATTTACTATATACATTTAATGCTATTGTAATAAATGTTTGTAATTTCAACAGTAAAAGTGCTACAGTATCTGTTAATGGCAACATACTATATGTGGTGAAAAACTGTAATATATCAAACGGGACATTTTGAACAAAATCCTGTCAAATGTACCGACTTTGCAAGTCAAATTCAAGACTTTTTATTTAAAATGAAATACCTTAATCATAATATTTTCTTATTCAGAATAAGGTAAATAATTAGATTACTAATGTCCATGTAAACATACTCACTGTAAATAAAATAAATAAGGACAGGACACTTTAAATAAAGTTCTACCCAAAAACAATTGTTCAATATGTTTTAATGAATAAACGTTGATTAGAGTGAAATTATGAATGTAGTAAAGGCAAATGTATACAACCAGTCAAAAGCATAGTGAAGAACAGCAACCTGTACGTAAATATTTGGCTTTAAGAAGAGAATGAGTCATTGAATCATTTTTAATACTATGAACTAACTTAATCGGACATCTGATCTCTTAATTCCTGATCTCTGATCTCTTAAATCTATTAAATGCTTTAAACACTTCAGAGCACCAGTGATATATGTGCTAGAAAACAATATATAACACATTGTAGCCTGAAATCCAGGCTTCTTTTTATATTGTCATATCACACAGCCCTAAAACTTGCTCTTTGATAAAGACATTATTGACATAACAGTAAACAATTTTGAAATAATTGCCTCAGAATGGTCAGTTTTAAAACTCAATATGGGACATCACACTGCACCACTATTGTTGGAAAAAAGATTACCAACAATATCAAGCTACTTCAAAGTTAGTATCTACTTTAAGTTAGAACTTCCCTTAATCTAAATTGTTTTACAGTATGTAGCTTGTTAACTGTAATAGGAATATGGGAAACAATACATTTTGATTACCTTGCCTTCACTTAAAAATATTCCTCAGTACAGTGTTATTTTAGTAATTCATTATGCATGTTGTACTACAGCTGTAAGGTTTAAATATGCAAGCTAGATTCTTAAATAGCCATTAAACTAATGCTCAGAATTCCCCTAGAGTAAATATGCGTGTTTACTCCAATGCTAGTAAGATGAAGTGAGGTTCGAAATCCACCTTGAATATTGATGTACCCCAAACTTTGGAACCACCAGCCAGATGATGTCCCTTTGAAGGTGTGTGAAGAGAAGGGAACTGTTGAGAAAAAATAATGTGCACCATACCTGATATGGGAAACAAGTGCTCTCAAGTTTCTTTGCTTTCCTTATACTTAGAGGCTATCAATGTTGAATCTGTGTAATTTTGGATATGACACATACTCTGAACGAGATGCAAACACTATCAGTTTCCGTATAAGGATTGACATCTAACATGAATCAAAGGAATGTCAACACTTGACTGATGCAGTGGGGGTGAGGAGGGGTAATGTTGCTGATCATGCAATCAGCAATAATGCATTTCAGTTTATGATCTCCACCCTTGAGTTTTGCTACCAAGGTTTTTTTTTTTTTTTTTTTTTTACAAAAATGCATTCCATGTAAAACAGCATATACATGACAGCACCTCGCTGGCCTAGGTGCAAAATGTTTGCATGAAATATGAATCCTTATTTAACTTCGCACATAATCCATTGAATTTGGCTGGTAAGGTTCAGTTTTTATTGAAATTAGAAGAACCTGAAACCAGCAAAAGATGCTCAAATTCATCAAAAATATATTTCCCCTTATATTCAGCTCAACATTGAACAGTAGCAAGGCCACACATTTTCAATTCACTGTGTATGACTAAAATAGGTTGGCTGCCATAAAGTGCAGCATTCTGATGCATATCTTTTTTATGACCACTGCTGGATAGTTGCTTTTATGGTTTGTTTCACTTGCCAGCTATAAAATTGGGAAGGTGTAGTCCTCGAACAAGAGTGTGCTTCTGTTCATACACACATCTCTGCCTTCTATTAATGATGGACTTGTACATGAGCAGTGAAAACATGCTATTCAGCTAATCATAACAGATTGCCAAGCGATGCAGAAGGAAAAAGAAGGCCAAGTCGCATTCATGTGATTGAAGCACTGACTGTCTACTGTTCAGGTCTCTACATACAGTAATGTAGGATTAATAAAGCCTTTCAGCTGCAAGCATTCTTTATAAACTCATTTCAGAATTTAATGTGACCCTTAATCTTTAAAACTCATGTATTTTCCAGTTTGCCAAACTGTTTTTCACCCATGTTTCTTGTTGAGCTTGACTCCAAAAGAAAAGGTTAGTGGTGGAGCAGAAACAGAAGGCAAAATCTCCCTTTAATCAAATATCAGGTTTTTATGTAGGATCTTAGTTAGAATGCAGCATCACTGTTATAAAATAATATTTTGTTTATGCCGTTAACCGTGAACTGTAAAGTAACTTTTATTCTATACTTTCCCATGGTTGTTAAAACTTCTTATAACTTAAAATCTAAATTTAAGTACCGATATTAGTGATACAAGGTGCATTTTTTTTTCTCAGTCTACTAAAGTTATCAATTTTTTTAAATGTCCTAACTCCATGATGGAACAGTATATCCTAATTTTATCAGGGAAACAGAGCGAGATTCCATTCACTGTCAAAATGGACATTATCTGAATATAACACTTGTCCAGCAGGCAAATGGGCCTCGGTAGAGGTTTAAGAGCTGTAATGTTGGTGAAGATTCTGGAAGGGCAATGCGGTCAATCAAAGGCCACCTAACATCTCTCAGCCCCGGTGGTGGGTGTTCCGCTCCGTAATTCTCTGATTTGACTTTGATGTGCCAATTTGCTGCTGATGAATAATTGTCTGGTTTGCTGATAGCTTGTGGGAGTCAAGAGCATTCTGGTGGCACTTAATGCAAATGGGATATTTGGGATCAGCAAATCAGGACTGTGTCCCCTGCATGTCTGCCATGTGATTCGGTGGATAAACTTACCAATTAGCGATGTTTGAAGAAGCTCTTTTTGATTAGAGCAATCAGTAAACAGCACAGCCTCTCTTTGATTGTCCTTGTGATTAGATGAGTTGTCACTTGAGAAGTTGTTGGAGATTTTAATGTATGGCCTTATAGTCCTGGAAAGTACAGTAATTACCTGATCTGTTTTCTGCAGCATAGCACTCAGAATAAAATGTGGTCGCTTGGAAAATTCTGACCAGCTCATTTTGCCTATTTTTTGGAGGAGCACAGTTAAAGTAGCCAGTTTGGAAGATATGAAAATTCAGCATGTTCCTTCAAAGAAATTGTAGCATGTAGTAACCCAGGCTCATTGGAAATACAGTACATGACTCCATTTCTGCATAACATGGCATAAGTTGCTCCTGGTGCAATTTGCTGCACTTTTCAGGTGAACATCCACAAGAGGTGCCATAAGCAATAAGTATATTTTTCTTAGTTTAATGCCATATGTTTATGTTCTTACACTTGTTCAGTTCTCTCTGAAAAAGTATAAACGTGAATGTGGCAACATTTTATTACATTATGCAGATATCACAGCAGTTCAGAAATTACAATTTTTTTTTTTTACAATCACTTTGCTACTATTTTCAGAACCTTGATGTAATTTTTCAAAATTCTAGACACAAAACTCAAAACCGTTATCACTTGTAGCACAGGCTGTCTAATGTTCAAAACACTGCATTGTGCATTCACATCTTTAAAGAAATCTTGCATAATCATTGGTTCAAAACACACATTTACTGTGAAATGCCATTAAAACATAACTGAAGATCATCCACACACAAACAACCGATAGTTTCACTGTGTGATTGTTCGTACAATCATCAAATATAGGTGATCATTATGGTACTACATGTACAGTAAATACATCTCTGTAAAAGTACTGCAGTAGCAGAGAGAATACTACAGACACAGTGGAATCATTGAATAAAGTTTGTAATATATTGATGCAAAACACTACAGTACAATCACAACATATGTTTATTTGATTAAAAGTAATTAACTATGAAATGGAAAAGAAAAGACAGTACTGTAAAACATCAAATGCAGTGTTCCTTAACTTGCTTGCTTGTACTGTAGGAAAAAAAAAAGAGGAATGATTACTGTACTTCTACATTGTCATCAACTCTGTGTTGTGGATTTGACCACAGGATCTCATCTACATCAAAATGGATGTTTTCATTAGCCAAACATCTTGGGAAAAAACCTTGGGCCATGGCGAATCTGGTCTGACACTGGTCTGCTGTGATGTCATTGCAGGTGTCATCCATGGCCTGGAGAGGAGTGACTGGGCCTGCATCTTATTCAAAAGTTGTCTGCGATGAACAAGTGAACTAATGAGCAAGTTACTACAAACTACTACTTTAGAAAAACCATGCATGTGGACCAGATTATGATACAAACAGCAAAATGTAGTTTACAAATCACAAGCTATGCTATAAGTGTTTTGAGGTCAAACACAGTATTATTTAAGGAACTGCACACAAATAAGTCTTTATTTATTGATAATCTGCCCCTGTAATCATAATTTGTCTGGAAAGGAACACACATTACCGGCGTTTTAATACCACGAGTAATCATTTCAGCTGGAAACTGCAGTGCAGTGTATTTAAAGGCATGTTTTTGCAGCTTCAACTCACAAAGATAATGCTTTAAAATGGATTATTGCAATTAGCAAATGCAACTCCAGCCATGCAAAAACTGTTAATGGAAATAATCCCTGAAATGATCTTCCACAGTATATCAAATTGCTTCTGATGAAAACGTCTGTGGAATATCGAAATCCTGATTATGCCCAAAGCAGCTATTGATTAGGAAAAAAACATCCCACTCTTAACATAGAATCCAATTATTAGGATGTACACGTCTTAGCAGGCACTTATGGCTTAATCAATACTACTAGAGCATGTTCATCTCTTATGAAAGTAGAGGAGAAAGATCAGAAAAAAAAAAAAAATCAGGATTAGGCCTGATTAGGATGGGTTTAATGTGCTGTGTAATGATTAGGGGACTGGCCAAGCTCGGCTAATTAACCATTAAGTGTTGCTAGACCGAGGATTTGTGGGAAACCTGTGTTGCATGTCTTCTTTCTTTCCACTATCATCACTGACCCCCCAGCAAAAGTGAATTCAGCTAAAACATTTTCTTTGGATGTGCCGGTCCCCCCTGTGGAGTGAGGTGAATGCATGCAACCTCTGTGACCAGCTGTTAAATCAGGGCAAGCAAACACTCCAGTGTCTGCTGTGGCCAAGAGGCTAGCCAGCTGTATTGCATCTTTGTCTGCACTTCCTGGCCTAATTGGCTTTATTTGCATAATATACATGGGTCGTATGCATTATAACATTATGCAGGTTATAGATAAATGCAGCAGGGAATGGACTTGAAAAGTGATGCAAGACACACAGATACATTTGCATTCAATCATGCGGGCACTGTCTGAAAATAACTGATGGATAAGTTGGACAAAGGAAACTAAATAGCCAGAAAGTGTGCCACTGTGAATGCACTGCAGGAGCCTCAAAGAGAAATCTTAATTTCTTTCAGTCCACATCCCAATCCTTTGTTGATTAGCCAGCTCTCAGTATTTGACATCCCGGGTGACTTAAGAGGAGGAAGAGGGGACAGAACGCAGGATTTGGGGTGTAATCCTGTTTGTCATCTGGGGCACATGGACTGCCAGCTATTGATTCCCAGCAACAGTCTAGAAATTTGTTAAGGGGAGCAACAGGCATCTAATTGTAATACCTTCTTTGGAGTGGTACGTCTCTTGATGAATGGTGAAGAGTAGACAGGTTGTCGCAAGATGATAATTGGAAAGAGAGTGGGTGGTCCTGTGCTGCTCTTTGGCCTTGTGTACGAAACATATTAGGCCTGACTTGGTGTGCTTGTATGAGAGGATTTCACACAATAACAAATGTGCTAACATTCTTAGGTTCATCTCCACTTAATGAAGCAAGCATTGGTCTTTTAATTTGTTGGACTTAATTAAACTTGATTAAGCTTATTAGTGGACACAAACCATGTGCAGACAGATAAACTTTAAATTCTTTAAATGAATTAACCATGTTCCCAGAGTGATGGGCTACCCCTCATGGGTTAGGAGGAACTTTTTTCTGTAGTAAATTTACACTGATATGTATCATATTTGTGACTCTTGACCACAAAACTTTGTGGTCTTAAATTGCTGGGATATATTTGTAGCAATAGCCAAAAATACATTGTATGGGTCAAAATTATAGATTTTTCTTTCATGCCAAAAATCATTAGGACATGATGAAGTAAAGATCATGTTCCATGAAGATATTTTGTAAATTTCCTACTGTAAATATATCAAAACTTAATTGTTGATTTGTAATATGCATTGCTAAGAACTTCACTTGGATGATTTTCTCAGTATTTATATATTTTTTGTACCCTCAGATTCCAGATTTTCAAATAGTTGTACCTCAGACAAATATTGTCCTATCTTAACAAACCATACATAAATTGAAAGCTGTTTTTATTCAGCTATTTTCGACAAATTAACCCTTATAACTGGTTTTGTGGTCCAGGATCACATTTGCATTTTTTTTTTCAAGGGAAAATTTTTTGTCCCCCCCATTAAACATTAAATTGTACCTTTAGGGTTACAACAGCTTGTCACTGAGGCAGTACCCTCAAAAACATAGATCTTTTACTTTATTTACTCTTGCAAGCTTGAGGGTAGTTGTTACCTAAAAAATATATATATTAATGTTTTAAGCCTAAGGTTATAATGCAGATTTCAGTAGTAAACAAGGTTCTAAGTTGTCCCTTTAACTCTTTAATCTATAAACTATAAAAGTCTACTGTTCCATATAAGGCCTATATTAAAAACCTGTTGCCCATAATATAGTGCATGATTTAACTTGGTATCAGCTACTGGTTAATAGTTTATATTTTTCTTTTTAGCAAGTAAAAGCTTTCTAGTAATTTTACAAATGCTCCCCTCAAGTCTTGCTCGATTTGCTGTAAAAGTAAACAAATAATAACTTCTCTGTTGTTAGTAATATTTACTGGAGCATTTACTGGACTTGAGTGAGTACTGGAGTGAGTGAGTGAGTATCAAATATTATCAAATATGTTCATAGGGCTTTTGAAGAATGTTTTGTTTTTGTTAATGTATCTCTCAATCATCACTGTATTGCATTGCATTATGTATTTTGAAAATACTTTGATAAAACAAGCATTTTAATATCATCTAACTAAGGTATATTGTCGGGAAATATAGAGTGACTGATATTCGTTCGCACAAGGTGGGAAGTCGTGCTTATGACGGCATGTGCGTTCAAGTCACTTTGGTCAGAGCAAGATGGCGGAGCAAGATTTTTCTTAATTAAAAACACAAAAATACAGCAATGTTCTTAAACTCTTGTTGTAGAAAATGAAGAACAAAGAAATGTGCATTAGGTATACTTGGTTTTTTAATGTTTTCAATTATTTTATGAAGCCGCTGCCAACTTTATTGTTACAATTTGCATTTTTATATTATGATGCCATCATATTATGCGTCGTCGATTGACTTACTGCGCTGTAAATAGAAAAGCCTGACAATATCACAGCTAAATATCTTTAAGTATTGTATATTCTGCCATGTTAATCACTGACACACCCCTAACTCGTACAGATCGGGGCTTAAATAAAATCCTGAGCTCCACACTGGTATTTACGATATCGTGGTGGCGTTCATGTGCATTCAACTCATAAATACGATCTATACGAGATGACTTGAATGCACCATTACTCCGGGATATTGGTTTGTTTGAACTCAGAGGGAGTGTCAGCCACATTAAAGAAGTTAACAACTTAAGTCATTTGTGGATTAATGCATATTAGAGATGTGAACCGTTTAAAATGATTCAGTTCGATTTGGTGAACTGAATGATTCGTTCGCGAACCGGATATCCAGACTGCTTTGATTTGAACTCTCTCTCACACAGACACGGAAGAGAAGACAATGCTGAATAAAGTCGACGTTTTTGCTATTTTCCGACCAAAATGTATTTCGATGCTTCAAAAAATTCTAACTGACTCTCTGATGTCACATGGACTACTTTTAGATGTTTTTCTTACCTTTCTGGACATGGACAGTAGACCGTACACACAGCTTCAATGGAGGGACTGAGAGCTCTCGGACTAAATCTTAAATATTTTAAACGGTGTTCCAAAGATAAACGGAGGTCTTACGGGTTTGAAACAACATGAGGGTAAGTTATTAATTACATAATTTTGCTATCTGGGTGAACTAACCCTTTAATAAACATTATTATTTTAACTAAATGCTTTCAAATGTGGAGTGTCACGCAGGGAAATCTGGGAATTTAAGTTTACAGATTTTACTGTAAATGATATGTTGATTTATTCTTTTTACTTCTGATTGTACAATTTACAGCATTTTACTGTAAAATTAAAATGAAATGTACATTGAAATGTCAGGTTAGATCTTTTAAAGTTAATTAAGTCATTAGATGTCAAGTCATTCCCTGTACAGACTGCACTTTGTGTTTCTAAATACTGTAAGAAAACATCAGTATCTCACAGAAAGAAGTTTTGATAGTATATGTACCAACCTGATCTCATGAGAAAAATTTTACAATTTTATGAGGTGGCAATTTTGTATGCAAATGTATTACTCTTAGAAAAGAGCAAGAAGGTCCACCTTTTAAACCTCACCATCAGTTATTCGTAAGAATGTACCAAAAATGTCAAATTTGCCATGATAGTTAGTTGAATGCACTCATGTAAATGAATAAGTTACGTGCATCCAGCAGTGTTACACACATAATAGAGCAGCACGTAAACGTATGCAGCATCAATCCTCCCTTTCACACTTCTGAAGTGGTTGCACGCAAACAATTCATGCTACTGCCCGCCTCTATTTGAACCTCCATCCAACCCTGCCCTTATAAACAAACAAGGCCCAGTCTTGCAGCTGGCCATCGCCTTGGCAACTGTGGTTTGGGAAGAAGCTGTGTGCTAGTTAGAAAGTGTAGCATTGTAAGAGTCTTGCAGGGACCTAGAATACTTCAGCACTTTACAATGTGGCCCATTCAACCCTGATTTGAATTTTAGGAGCCGAATACAAATCAGATACCCTCGGCTCTTGAGAATCCCATTGTCATCTGAAGCATTTTCATCAAGGCATACACATTTTCACAATTGTGTCATTCAAAGCTCATGCTAAAGAAAGATCAGATGTGGATTAATAGTTGAAAATGAGGAAAACATTTCATTAATAATTAAGCAACGATAGAATACATTAAAATGTAATATTTTTACATTGGAAGTCATGCGATGATCTTTCTTGAGTAGGCTGGATTTTCATTTGCAATTATGCACAGTGCATTCATTCAGTGATAAATAAGTTACTAAACCAGTGGATTAAGAAGACAAGATAAGAATATAATTATTATTTAAGCTACATTCACATCCACACCGGCACTCTTAAATATTTAAAACCTTCTTTTTTTAAGGTCATAGTTGTAATAATGCTGAACTAAAAGCCATATATATATATATATATATATAAAATTACATTTCCTTCAAACACCTTTGTGGTCCATGGTGTTCTTTACCATTCTGGTGCCTAGTTTGGTCCTTCTGACAAAATCTTCAGACCATCCAGTTCCAATAAGGTCTATAATATCACACATATTAGATGTCTAAAGGTAAACAAATTTCTCTGGAGTGGTGTTTGCTGAAATTAATGAGGCATAACTAATCGTATACAGCCATAATGTCAGTGATGCTGAGACTGGCAACTAGAGACAGACCAGCCATTGATTCTTGCTTTAGACCTCTTGAAGAACTAATCAGCTTCTTTGGTTGGGCTGCACAGGCTTCGGAAGCCTATTGTGGCTCTGTGTCACTCGAGGTCAGTAGTTATTAGTGGTGATTGAAAACAGTTTCTTTAACAACTTATAAGCAGGATGAATAAGATGCATGAGGAACTTGGAAGAGGGATTACTGACCGGCCAGAGCTGCACAGCCAGGCATTGGGGGGAATGTGACATGGTTTGATAATAAGGGATACAACGTTCTCTCTCCCTCGCTCACTTTTCCATCTCTAATTTGCTTTCCCTCTCTCACGAAGTGAAATGCAACAGACTTCAGATGGGTGAATCGCCTGCACAATGCTAGTGGAATGTTATTAATAGCAATGGATTTAAACATTTCAAGACTAAGAATAGTATAATTTTCTTGCTGTGTATATACATATATACATCAATTCTATATTTCCCTATGAAGGCAATGGCAAAATTCACTGTCATTTGTTTAATTTTTCATTGTTTGGAGCATGTCTATTTTCCTCCAGTTTGAAATGGCTAAGATTAGGAAAGTGTGCATTTTCTAGGACACAGTCTGCTCTGATACAACAAAGCTGATGGTTTCTTATTCTTTTTGTAACTTGCCCTACCAAGACTACACAATCCTGCACTACTGAGATGTACCAGGTAAATACCTCCTTTTTAAAAACACTCACAATGAAAAATGTGAAGTGAGGTTTAGCTCTCAAAGAGAGGAGAGTGTTATGCCTGTATCCAAAGAATGCATTTCACCACCTGAGATGTGAATATAAAATTCTCAGTTAGTAATTCAGAGATTTATTCCATTGTCTTTTCTATGCACTGAAGCAAATATTCACAAAGCACCACATGAGTGTCTACTTTTATTTGGAAACACACAACAGAGACAGAAGTGTGTGTGTCAGAGTGGGGGTAGAGCATCACACACATTCAAATACCATTTCTGAAGTATGTCAGAGTGCTTCACTGGTTCGTAAAAACCCCAGTCAGATGATATTTTAAGGAAATTAAAATGTTGAAAATATGCATGTGTAATAAAACTATATGTAGCTTTGGTTTTAATATAGAGAGAGAATGAGTGAGACAATGAACAACGGAATTTGAAATTCACTATAGGTCTATTAAAAATAAACAGACTATATTTGTTAATTTACTTCTGTAAACTAGTCCAGCAGTGTCACATTTGTTCCCACATCCACTGTAATACTGACGTCAGGCTGTCTATGCCAATTAGTGCTGTCCAGGTTGCTAGGTCACCGTGGTCAATTGAAAGACACATCAATAGAACTTGAAAAGGTTTCTCTGCGATCAGACGTTTTGACATATTAAGTAGAATAATGGCCAGGGAAAATACAGACAGGGTCCTCCGGCTGGATTCAAATTACTCAGCGGTAAGAATTTGTTAAGATCCTGCAATTAGCGGGGAAGAATAGAGCTCCAAGGAAGCTATGACAGGATTGAGAAAAGCAATACTAAAATCTCTTGAATCTCTATGTTGTGGTTTCTTGACACTGAATAGATCTCGAAAAGAATATTTATCAATTTTCATTAAGCTTTTACTAACTATATTATAATAAACAGGATATACTTGCACCCCTCCACCAAAAAAAATCTAAAGCAAAATTTTGATACTAGAGGTTGCAATTGTTATCTGCAATAAGATCTTCGTCATATCTGAATTAACTGGTGCATTGACAAATGAATTGGTTCAGATTGTCATATATTATAACATTGTACCTATTTATTTATTTATTTATTTATTTATTTATTTATTTATTATCATTTAAATGTACAGAAAAAAAAAAGTTTTTATATGAATGCAAATATCAAAACTTCCTGATATAGTGACTGTTACATCATAAAGAGCTTGAAGACCATTAGACACTGCAAGAGGTGATAGTCTATCATTTATATCCTGCCTCCAACACCATATTATTTGGATGCCACTTACAAATGCATTCAGTCTTCCAAATGCTGAGTATAATAGTATCATAATCAGATCAAGTTTACACAGACTTTGAAAGACTTTGGCTAAAGCAGTTATTACCAGGTCATAGCCATTTTATAATGACCACCAAATATTTTGCTTTATTTTCCCAATATTCAATATCATATTAACCAATATTCATTATCCAGGTGTTTATGTACTTGATCATGTTTATATAAGGCATTTATATGTGGAAGATGTACATAGTAAACCATTTATACATTATTCCTTGACCTTAAGATTGTGTGCGTTTGGAGTCTGTATAAAACTTATATTGAAATGAAAAAAAGTGTGAAGTTGGGTTGGTGGAGATTATATAGAACTATTTAACTTTGAAAAGTTTTTTCTACTTTCTTGCGCCATTTTGACAATATATATTAATTTAAACAGAGCATCATTCACATTATGTTCAGTCTGTGTCGTTTGAAATAATGTGAATATGAAAAATTCCTTTGGTTAGCTTTTGATTAAGCACTGCAAATAACTTCATATATATATATATATATATATAGAGAGAGAGAGAGAGAGAGAGAGAGAGAGAGAGAGAGAGAGAGAGAGAGAGAGAAATAGTGAAAACGGTCTTGCTTCAAATTTCAGGGCTTGTCAATTAACCACTTTACATAAAGTTTGGACACTCATTGCTCTTTCGAAAAAAAAAAAAAAAAACATTTATTCTTATTTTATTTTATTTGTTCTGTTATGTGATGTGCCTTTATGGATTGTCCGATAGCTGTGAGACTTGTTGGATCATTCCATGAGTTCCAGGTAATGGCACGCATTATTCATCAGGCTATGTGTGTCAGCGTGTTTAAACTCGCATTCTGCTTTTTATATTTGCAATTAAATAGCCACAGTCTGCTTAACAAAATTATTCTTACAAGATAGATAATTGCGAATCATGTTAAACAGTTTCGGACTATATTCGTATTAACTTTTATTGCCAATCTACAATCTATTATTGAAGTCCACGGTATTGAAAATGTAAATATGCAAAAACAAAACGATTAATATTTTTTTACGGCTTATTACAAAATTTCAATAATCTATTTATTGCAAATCTAAATGTGTGCCATTTAATTACTAAGTATATTCAATAGCATTCAACAACATTGCTAATGTAGGATTCTGCATGCATTATTTTCGTGTTTAAATTAATACATATTATGTTAACTCTCCATATGTATTCTTCGGATCTGAACAGACAAGCAACTGAAATGTCAGGCAAGTTAAATAAAATTACCAAAAAATATCGTTCTCTCTTCTGCGTAATATAAATTGATTAAACCTAAAAATATAAATGGGTGACACATTATTATTATTATTATTATTATTATTACATTATTGTTATTGTTATTATCACCACCTTTTGTGTATGGTGGGCTTCAGAGATATTTAAATTAGGAGAGGTAACTGAATTTGTAACAAATTCAAGTAAATAAGTAGCCTAACTGTGAATGCAAATTTAGAAGTAAAGGGCAGACATTAAAATATGTTGGTGTCTAAATATAGTTATCTAAAAATCTGTGAAAACTTTCCTTCCACCGACTTTTTAATACTAAATGCATTTTCAGATATTATTTGAATAAAAATAAATACACACATTAATTCCCCAACATTGGCGTGCGGTTTAATTGATTTATTTTTAATGTTCAATTGGTTTAAAACATATAGGCCTATAGCAGCCATCGTCTTTGTGTCTTTGTTTTAATTTAACAAAAAAAAAAAAAAAAAAAAAAAAAGGAATAGAATAGAATAAATGACCAACGAAAAGACTCAAACATTTATATTACAAGTAACTTAATTGTTAGCCAAATATACATTCCCTACTTTCCATTTCTCTAAATGAATACATTAGTTTTTTTTTTACAATAGTCGCTTCAGTCGCACGTTCAGGCATTTTACTGAGATCTGGGAACCTTTCCATTTCCTGCTAGAAGTTCATACCTGAAATATGAAACATTGCTTCCGGTGTCCTGTCATTGCCATAGATGTGGGGCAGCAATTTTGTTTAATAACAGACCACATTCTACTAGGATAACAAAAGGAAGTCCAAAACAGAGCGTGACGCTATTGTTATTTTGTCCATTATGAGTAGCAGGGTAATTGTATAAAAACTGTGACCACAGAAACAGAAAATAAAAGTGGCACATTTCCCTCAAAAACTGGCTCTTTTTATCCGATCACCCGCCACACGGATGCCCGTGCGAAGCGCCGTCTGCTTCTGGCCTCACGCGCAGTTCTTAATTCAGAGGACGCTAAAGTTTCTGGAAAAACGGACGAAAGAAAAGGTGCCCGTTCTTACCACGTTCTGCCATAAAGCAAATTCGACGTGACCATGTTATTTGTGTAATCTACAGTACTGTCTATCTGGCCCATATTGTTCATCTGCGAGTGAAGTGACGGGGGACTGGGGGACATTTCCTCCAGGTCTTGGGCCTGGACCAGTGCGTTGACCTGCTGGCTTTGGTGCTGGTTCATAGAGTTACTGGAGGTAGGAAGCACGACTCCGGAACCGTTCTGCTGCTGCTGCATCTGCTGTTGGTTTGGCGTCGGTGTGTTGGAGCCGTTTTGACAAGGCTTGCCATCCTTCACTAAGACAGGGACAGCCACTCTCCTCGGCGACTGCTGCTGTTGACACAGGTTGCCCTCCTGTTGAAGCTGCTGCGCTGCTTTGTCCTTGGCCTGCCGCTTCATCTTGTAGCGATGATTCTGAAACCAGATCTTGACCTGCGTCGGGGTTAGATGTATCATACTAGCCAGGTGTTCCCTCTCGGGCGCTGAGAGGTATTTCTGTTGCTTAAATCTCCTTTCCAGCTCGTAGACTTGTGCTTGAGAGAAGAGCACCCGTCGTTTCCTCCTCGGCGCTGCGTGGAGAGGTGGGATGGATTTGGTGGTGTCGGCCATGCCTGTCAGCGCGCCCATTCCTGTCATGTTCATACCTGTGGAAGGTCCCATGAATCTAGAAACTTCAAAATATGCATACAGATGTACGGCCATTCAATTAGTAGCAGTGTTGGGCTAAGGTGGCAATAATTTGTGCATCAACAGTCTTGAAACGGTCATCTCAATGCGGCATTTGCGCATGCACAAATAAACGACATAAATGTTTCAGTTATAATTAACTTAAGCAGGAATCTAAACGAAGGGGAAACTAGCAGTAACAAAACAGCGACAATGCTAAGAAGGCAAAGTATGAGCAATGATACTGATGCATAAAACTAACGTAAACTCGTTACGTAAATAATTACTACATAAAAGCAACGAGCAACACGTCAAGAGATAAATCAGAATAATGCAAGATAACTTACTTGTTGTGTATCTCGGGTCAGGATTGGCGCCGTACCACCCTGTTGCTGCTGCGCTGTTTCTCATAGTATCTTGGTAAGAGGGTAGGTCCCCCATGTTGGCAATGCTGCCATTGCAGTAGCCCCCCATTGCACTGTGTGAGAACTGGGAAACGGAGTGTGGCATATGGTAGGTGGTCGCCACAGAGGCGTTGTGGCCCATAGAGTGTTGCTGCATGCCAGTCTGGGACACCTGAGGTTGCCGGTACGCTCCCAAAGGAGATGTGAAGTTTCCAGTGCTCTCCATGCCACTAAACTTCTTGTAAGTTTCCTCAATTGGGCTCAAAATATCTGTCACTGAGAAAGGTGTCGTGTGCTTTGGGCTCAGCGACATGGTTCAGAAAGCAGATAGATGTTTGGTGGTGGAGCGCAGCCGTGTTGTTGTGTCAGCTCTGTTCTCGTGGACGTCGACGTAAGAGAGTGCTTGTAGTATGCCCGAGATCCGATTGATCGCCTTGGAGAAGGAGGCGAGCCCTGGCCACTCTTATCTCAGGTTTATTGTAGCCAGGCGCCAGATTTACGACAAACATGAGGGGCGGAGCGACTCCATAGACCAGCAAACAATAGTCATTGACATCTCGGTAAAATAACTGTAAAAAAAAAAAAAAAAAACTTGTTAGTTTCACATTACATTTATCATGATACCGAATGAACATTTTCATTGGTTATATTTCTCCTTTTTGCCTTACAATTTACAAGTCTGATATGGTCCTCAAAAGCTTTCTCATATCTCGCTGTCAGTCTGTCTGAAGTCTACTTTTTCTTCTGCTGCTTTTTTTTAGGCGCTGTTAATCTGCTTCAATAGGGAATTCCGTACTTTTTCCAACTTTGAGAGCACTCGGAGAGTCATAAGCGCCAGTGCGCACTGTCAGATTGGCACAATGAAGACCCCCTCCAGTCTATGACCTAATTTATGCGTTTTAAGCAGCGCTAAGGATCTCTCCCAAATAAGACCATGGTAAAAAAATAATAATAATAATAATAATAATAATAATAATAATAAGAATATATATATATATATATATATATATATATATATATATATATATATATATATATATATATATATATAATCGACATTAGAAGTGCAACTACCTTTAAATAAGTTTTTAAACGAAGAGTTTGTAGTAGCTTTATAAAACTGGAACACTAAATTAACACTGAACATTTAATAAAAGTTTTCTCAGCACCACTCAATCAAGATCCAGTGTATAACGATAATAAAAAGCTGATTTAACTTGCTTAATTCATCCGACCTGTTTTAAACTACTATTACTATTTCCATGGCAATAACCTTACGAATGTGAGCAGGCCTATGAATATTAAAAATTACAGTTCACGTGTTCTGCATTCATAAACAAACTATTGAGAAGGTGTTGCGTGGCCTAATTTTGGCACTTTATATAAATGCAAAAGTGACGCTCTACAAATTAAGCTTTTACGCTTATGATCATTTATTGCTTCCAGTTCAGGAGCAAGAAACATTCACATGCTTGTGTCCTTCAGTCATGTTGAACACACCTCTGTGTGTTTCGACCACGTGGGTACATGCTCGTCTCACACATTTGTAAATAATGTGCAAGTAGCCTATGTAAGGTGACATTTCATTAAGTAACTTTGGCTTTAGAATCACTGCACATATCTGCTCTTTTTTCTAAATTTACAACGTAAAACAAGCACTAACATCTTGCCTTCTCTGACTAAACTTCAGCAAATCACATTTCAGTGTTTAATTGTCGATATGTTTACCGTGGGTTCTTTCTGAGACCAGCCAGTTCGAAGCATCACATATAGTTTGGCTTGTGACTCACAGAGCGAGAAACTCGTTTTAGGTTTTGTGCGCCTGATCCATTAGGTAAATGAGGGCCACTCAACCTTGTGGAATATTAAGGCAGAGAGCATGACCGAGGGCCAGCAATCGCCCCACTCTGATGCTGGAGAAACCACTGGATGGGTGACCGCTTAGCCTATACCAAGTCACTCAAGAAAAAACTACAAATGTTTTGTTTCAACCGGGAACACATTCACTTCAATGAGGAATGGTAAATCTATCATCAGAAATGGGACTGGGATATATACTGGACAACATTTGCTCAGGTACTGAAACAGGTTGCCATGGGAAATTAATCACATCTCTTTGCATTGAAGGCAGCGCGTTTTTAAGTTAGACGAATTGTTGTGTTTCTCTTTTGATTATTTTCTGACTATCTGACTGTCTTTTTCTTCTGATATCCTTGTAAGTTTAACTCACCGAATTTATCTGGAAATGTTTCATAAAAACAGCGAGTGCGTATATACAGTAGCCTATGTGTTTGCGTGTTAGTAGTTATAATGTTAGCCTCAAAAAAATTAATAATCTAAACTAATACTGAATAAACTAACAGTGGCTGATGAATGAGTTACACTAGTTACTAAAGCTGAAACTAAAAAATAACTAAACAATATTAACAACAACAATATATTAATAATATATATAAAAAATAATATTACGAAGCTTAGATTTGTTTGAAAATGCTTTAACTAATTACGCGTTTCTAAGCGAGTTCATGTGTCTACGTGTGACTTGCAGGTATTCCTAAAACATGTTTTTGCACTTTTGTTTGTGTTTGACTTAGCTGCGAGTTAGCTGTCACCTATTGCCCTTCTTCTTTAATGCATGAGCTAATTGGCTTGCCGTCAAATTAAAATACATGGCGTATAAACTATTTCTTTGAACGTTATTTTTAAAAATGCTGTTTGATCTTTAATCTGCAGTTTATTTTAATTCACGTTTGGTTTATACCTTGCAACTAGTTGCATTCCTTAAACAACTATCCTCATTTAAAGCAGAGCGTAAATATAAGCCTCAGAGTGAATGGGCAAACACATGTCCACTGGAGTGCTTGATGGATCAAGGGTCAGCGAGGGGAAAGAGAGCCTGGACTAAGAACTGAGGTCCTGAGCCATTATTTCACGGAACTGACTATGAAACAAAATATCAACTATTAGTTGTATAATATTGAGCAAATAGTTTATTGGCATCTCATTCAATAACGCACAAATTGAAATGGAATATATATATATATATATATATATATATATATATATATATATATATATATATATATATATATAGTAGGCTATTTATTTCAATTATAAGACTGTAGTTTCATCCGGGCTAATGTGTGTGTGTATATATATATATATATATATATATATATATATATATATATATATATATATATATATATATATATATATATATATATATATTATTATTATTATTATTTTTTTTTTTTTTCAGGCTACAGCATAGACTAGGTTTCGCTGAATGTCTGCTTGTTCTGGGGCGCATTTATCATAAATTGCAAAGGAAATAAATAAATAAATAAATAATAATAATAATAGTAATAATAATAATAATAAATACAAATAAAAACTACACAAAACAGCGATATTTGCTGTTTCATATATGGAAACTGTTCAGTAGATGCCTTAGTTTGAAAGATTGTTATATCGATGATTAATCATTCATAAAATTCTAAAATGTTTTTTTTATTTTTCATGTAAGTTTCCATAGATGTATGTGCAAATCAACACCATCAAACAAGATTACTACATATGTAATAGGGCCTACCATATTCAGAAAGAGCTTAAACAAACTATTAGCAACACATTTACCTAAGGCGTTTACATTTATGTAACATAGCTACTATATTAAGCCGTTTGCATCTTCATTAAATTTGTAAAATTTTCGGTTTCACGGTAGCTAAATTGAATACATAAATATCTCACATTTTAGTTTCCTTACTCATTTGGCCACCTAATTTAATATTTGAAACTAACATTATTTTATATTTAAATAAAGTAACATTTATAGGCTTCAGGGAGATTCTTTAGATGCCTTTCTGTGTTTCAAAAAGTTATTCGAATATCCAAAAGTTCTTGATATATATAACACGTACGAATCACATCTCCAGACTTAAAAACAGGTTTTCTCACGGTTATTCATTTGTCTCGTTTAAACGCACGGTTTAGAAGCAACTTACATTGTTTCTAAATAATTTTCTCTTCAAACAGTCAGGAAAGGAATTTTTGTTTATCTATATAAGTGATATCTAACATCTAAAACAGATGCAATGCGCAGACGAGGTGTAATTAAAGCAGGACGATGTTTTTTTGTATATTTATATATGTATATTTCGAAATAAAATATGCTTTTTATAAAATTTTGTAATTCGTCCTTTAATTAGTATACAGTAATCTGAGAATCCTTCTGCGCCTGAAGCAATTGCCACTTCGCTGATGTCTACAATTTTGTACTATAAGCAGGCAGGTGCAGGTCCCAGCCTCCCAGTTGTAGTAAAAAACAGCCTTTAAGTACTGCATACCCACCGTTAAGAAGGTTAAAGGTCCTCCCAAGAGGAGCAAGTATCTGGCAGGCCTCTCCAAAATCTTATTCTTCCGCGCAAGTTTTCATTCAGATGTAATTAATGGAACTCGATGGACGAAATGATGCTAATAGGTTGCAGGGAGCTCCAGAATTATATTTTAAAAAGGCTATTTAGCTTGTATGTTGTATATATTTTTGACGTGATTAAACAATCCTATAACACGGTGTTCGCTTTGGTGTTTGAGAACAAAAGATATTCTACAATTGATTGTGGTATGAAGGCCTGTCGTTGTTCGCTGAACTAAAGTACGAAAATACAAATAATATATTATATTACATGTGTGTGTGTGTGTGTGTGTGTGTGTGTGTGTGTGTGTGTGTGTGTGTGTGTGTGTGTGTGTTATTTTGATTGAATTAAAGCAGGAAGACGGAAAGACCTTTCTCTTTATGACTGAATATTGCTGCGTAAATAGGTAATTCGTTTCTATTAGTTTCAAATTAATATAAATTATAAATACAATATGAAAGTGATTCGAATATATAATTATTATTATTATTTTTTATTACTAAATTGTGAAAAATACACAACTTCTGTTTTGTGTTTAAAATGTTGCTTTGCTAATAAATTTCTTTTTCTTTTGTGATTTGTTTGACTTTGGACATTTGCATTTAACTCTTATCTCTTTTTGCACATTTAAAGTACAGACTGTGGAGGCAAAAGTAGGAAAAATACTTCAAAATAGTATGAAATTGTTTATATGATAACAGGATGGATAGGTTTTTACACACCATATGAACTAATAATATAATATAATATAATATAATATAATATAATATAATGAAAACGCTAAACTGTTATTTGATGAACAACCTGAGGTTTTGACCTAATTAATATCTACATCTGTTATGTTTTTTTCATCTTTAGCGTCAGTAAAGAACTCATTCAAATAATCACCGATAAAAGAGAGAGAGAGGGAGAGAGAGAGAGTACAATAAAATAAGCTTGTTCAAAGAAATAGAACCATCTTGATCTACATAGGGTTTTTTTCCCCTCTGTCAGTGGCTTAGTGTTAAAAGTGGTAACCAAACAGAGAGGCAGCTTTCATGCTTGCATTATTAATGGAGGAGACCTCTAGCTTTAATCTGAAATGGCTCTCAAGAGACTCAAATATAACGCTAGTTCAGTGACCTCACATCTGCTGCCGTGCGCTCATATTATGAACACGAATTTTAACGTTTTACCTCAGTTACTGAACTATACACAGACAACTTAATGTATTGTTCACAAAGGTCTGTAATCTATCAGTCTCAGCACAAACGCTTGAGTGTTCGCTATCTCAATTTCACTTGACAAGCGAATACAATACATTCTACACGCTAATACAATCAAGATTTGTCAAAAAAAAAAAAAAAAAAAAAAAAAATCCTAACAAAACTCTATCCATTACAGTTACTATTACAGTGTCACTACTGATGCAGACAGCGTCTAAATTTGCATACCATTGTGTAAACTGTTAGCATATGAATCTGTGTAAAGTGTATTGACAGAGCATATGAAAAGTACTGTATATACACAGCATTTAATGTTATGTTTGTAGTGGAAAAAACTAACATGTAAAAGCTGACATTATTTATTCTGTTGTTGGCATGTACAAGTGCCTTTGTGTACTGACCTTGAGATGAAACACTGCTGTTATCACAAAACAACTATTCTAATTCATCCTTCAGTCCTTTTGTATATGCCTCTTTTATGAAGTGGATTTGTACTGATTTATAATGATTTATATTCTGTATGCTAATGTCCTTGTATGATATTAGTCCTTGCTATAGGGAGTATGACTGCTACATAACTGTATAAGAAACTATTCAGGTTAAATTTTAATAGAACATGTAACACTATAACACATTTGTCTAAGGCTTTGTGAAGCTTACATTCAACATTTATCTTGATAAAAATGCTTTCATATTTCAATTAATTTGATTTATGCTTCCTTACTTTTAGATTATTGCAATTGTGTCATAAGTCTGAATTTCATTCCTTCGGACAGAAGTACTATGATCACTATAAAGCTTCCATCTTTTCTACATTAAGATCAATGGAAGTTTTGCTATATCCATTTAGTATGTCTCACACACACAATGTAGCCTTTGCCGAAGATCTGCCATTTTATATTACACATATTAGACTCTTTGCAGTATTCCCTTTGCTTAACATAATCTTCCATCTGGCAGAGCTTGAGGGAATTCAGTGTCATAATGCATTCTGACAGTGTGCTGATTGCTCAGAAAGATCACTGGATACAATTGAAACCAAAGTCATTTACATTAATGAGTTCTCATTACATACAGCTTACTTGTGCTAAGAGGAAGCACACAGATTACACAATTCCAGTTCTGTCTTTGGTAGAGGAGGTATGTGTTTATTATAATTGTGTAATGGAATCATGAATATGATGTAAAAGGAGTTTTAAATTTGTAAATGCTTAATGTCCATAATACAATACAATAATGTAAGTACATTGTAACACTGCAAAAGTATGTGTAAATTTAAAGGCTGAGAGTACAGTATGCAATTGTATCAGCTGCACAGATGATCATGATCATGTAAACTGCTTTGCATTTTCTAATGTTATTAACACAATACATCTCTCTCTCTCTCTCTCTCTCTCTCATTACTCTGTGTGTACCACTTACTGTGTATAAATATACCTGTGTATCATCAAAGCTTAAAGCTTTTCAGGAGACAACATACAGCTGTCAAGATGGAAATGTATTGTTATTGCATATCTGGATGTTATTATGAACTGTGAGAGACCACGCCACTGAAAATGATGTATGGATTATTATTTTATTTTGATTTATTTTTTATGAAAGCTTTAATAAAACCATTTCTGTTCTCATCTATAAAACAGATGTTCTGTGAGCAGTTACTGTGTTTGTAATCAGTGTCCTGATGTGTCCTGATCTCCCGAATGTTTGCTCATGAAGATTATTCTTATAAAATGACTTCTCCAAAAGTTGTATATATGATAAATGTTACATTTGTATAAAAACACAGAGATTTAAAGTGACCCAACATCTCTTTGTGTTTTGCCATAGAGATGTACTGTAGCATGTACCACAATTATTGAACATAAGCTTTGTTATCTTCACATGCAATGAGGGCCAATTCGTTTGGCTTTGCATGTGAATGTTGGAATGTGGAACATAAACAACAACAAGAAATAACAACAACAACTTGAGTGAATGAATCATGGAAGAAGTTCACATGAGTAGTCTGTAATCACTGTTTGTTTCTGAATACATTATGAAGTGGATATTGGTAATTTGCACTTATTGCGATCTTTTACAAGTTTCCGTATACCTGATTGTTTATCTTGTGATAAGCATACAATATTGTGTGTTTTCAGTAGCTATTCTTGAACTATTTCAATTTAATTCAAGTTTATTTGTATAGTGCTTTTTACGATACAAATCATTGCAAAGCAACTTTACAGAAAATTACGTTTCTACAATATTTATTAGTAGCTTATTAGTAGTGAATGTCAGTGTATGTGCATATGATAGGAATTGTCAGAAAATTTCATACAAGACGTAGTCAATCAGACTATGAGCTCTATTAACAGCAATTATTATATGATTGCATAGTAAGTAGCAATGTTTATTAGTTCTGTATGTTGTTTCAGGGTTAGCATCATCTGAGGTCCTCTGAGGGGTCAGCATCATCTCTTCTCAGGTGTTCTGGATCCAGACAGGAGCTTGTGTAAATCCTAGTTACCACAGGATGTAAATCCTGTGATAAAACAGAGAAACCAATGTAGACATAATTAGCATAGCTGCCATTCCAACAAAGTAAAATGAATTAGTTTAACCCAAACTAAAGAATAATAATGCACCTTTGATCAGAAACAACTGCAGTCACAAATGAGATGCATTAATCAAATGCTTGGCGAAAGAGATGTGTTTTTAATCTAGATTTAAACAGAGAGAGTGTGTCTGAACCCCAAAAATTATCAGGAAGGCTTTTCCAGAGTTTGGGAGCCAAATGTGAAACAGCTCTACCTGCTTTAGTCGACTTTGCTATCCTAGGAACGACCAAAAGTCTAGCGTTTTGTGAATAATTGAACATACAAGAGCTTTAACATTAAACCCCGAGAACCATGAGTTTAGTAAAACATAACAATTAAGACTTTTAGTAATGTCTTTAAAGCAAACAGTAATAATCATGTAGATGTGGCAGTGGGACTTCTATTCTGTAGCCTGGTTATGAAGATGGGTGTCTCTCAGCAGTGAGGTCCATACCAGCTAAGAAGGTGCACAGCAGGGGCGTGTCTTGAGCATTTTCAGTGGGGAGGCAATGTCGGGGCACTACCGAATGTGGTGGCTGCCAATGACCAAAAAAATAAAAAAATATGTATATAATGTATATAATGTAAATCCTATTGATTTTATTGTTTTTTTTTGTTGTTTTTTTTTTACTTGAATAAAGTTAGTTGTAAACAAATTCAATTCAATTCAATTCAAGTTTATTTGTATAGCGCTTTTTACAAAATAAATCGTTACAAAGCAGTGTTAATTTCGTTGACTAAATATTTTCGTCATTATTTTCGTCACGAATATATTTTTGCCGACGAAAACGAAACGAAAACTAAAATAGAAGGCACTGATGGAGACTAAAACTATGACTAAATTGATTGACATTATCGTCAACGAATAAAGGACGAGACGAAAATAGACTGTGACGAAAATCAAATCAGCAGACGGGAGAGATGCGAGGAATGAGCAAAAGAACCGGCAAAACAGAACAGACTGCATGAGAGAAGAGAACCAATCAGAGCCTGACTTATTGAGACGTGAAGCGAAGGTTTTCAGTTTTTATGAGCTCCCGGGAAGTCGGCATTCGAAGAGGTGATAGGGACTTTAAGCAACAGCCTCTGGTGGAACGGCAACGCCATTCTGGCGTTGTATTGCGCCTGCGCGAATTTAACTGCTACTTTGTGACGTTCTAATTTAACGGTCTACTACGGGAGAACAGCTGATTTGCCGGAGTCGCTACAACGTGAGAGGTTAGGTAAATAAAAGTTATGTTTTTAGACTTATTTACATCATACAATATTAAAAACTCCTCTTCTGACAAAAGATTGTCATTTAACGCCAAAAGCAATCCTTCTCTTGCTTTTTTAAATTATATATTTTTTTGGATCTCAATAAATGAATTAATGCTGCGTTGCGCTGTTCTGTTTTACCGTTGCTTAGTGACTTTTACGTTCTTGGCTACAGCGGTGTGACGGCAAACTTCCGGTCGCTGTAGCCGTTCCATTCGCAGCTGTTGCTTAAAGTCCCTACTGTCTAAAAGAGCGATAAAATGTCCACAGCTCACTTCACGTTTGACGACGAACAAAACAAAACAAAGTGTAAAGCACGCAGAGCGCTCATTCGTGGCAAGAACACAACCAATTTGAAAAGACATTTACAGACGAGCCACCCGGACATTTTCTCAAATGTAATTTCACAACGATATTCTTTTGTTTATTGAGCTAAGCAAAATTGGAATAGTGCAGTGCGTAGATGTTGTAGCATTAAATATTACGAACTGAAAAGTACTGTAAAATAGCCCCTTCTTCAAATTAGATGCGAGCACAATACTAATACGTAATATCATGATAAATACATTTGCTTAATACTAATGTTTAGTATATTTTATAATGTTCTACTTGTTGACAATATCACAAATATTTCTATATTAGTCATGTGAAACATGAATGTTCACATCCTATCATTATACATACAAATCTAGCAATATTGTAGTATTTAAAACATACAATATTGCTAGACAAATGAATACCTTATACAATCTTGTTACTTTTTATATCCACCCAACTTATTAAATATTTACTTTAAATGTATGCTCTTATTGTTCAGCTCAGCTGTAAGCTTTAAGGTCCTGGACCTAACGTTATTTTTCTTTTATTGATGGTCAATTGGCAGCTAGTTATTGTTTACATTATCATGACAGTGTTTGCTGCTGCATAAAAGCTTTTGAATCAAAATAAAGACACAGTTGTGTTGAAATAAAGTTGAATTAGTGTTTTATATATTTTGGTTAAGTTTGTTTCCTATACCAGCTGTAAAAAATTGTCTAGTAAATCTGTTATTGATTTTAGTCTTATTTTAGTCGACTAAAATACCAAGCAATTTTAGTCGACTAAAATACCAAGCAATTTTAGTCGACTAAAATAAGACTAAAATTAAAACAAATCAGATGACTAAAACTTGACTAAAACTAAAAAGAATTATAGTCAAAAGACTAAGACTAAAACTAAATTAAAATTTCGTGTCAAAATTAACACTGTTACAAAGCAACTTTACAGAAAATTATGTTTCTACAATATTTAGTAGTAGCTAGTAGTTTGTGCACATTTGACAGGATTTTAGAAAAAATAATAATAATAATACAAGACGTAGTCAGCTAGACGATGAACTATCAATATTATTAAGTTATTATATGATTCAGTCACACATTTAGCAATAATTGTTAGTTCTGTTTGTTGATTCAAGGTTAGCATCATCTGGGGTCCTCTGAGGGTCAGCATCATCTCTTCTCAGGTGTTCTGGATCCAGACTGGAGCTTGTTTAAATCCTTGTTACCACGGGATGTAAATCCCGTGGCGAAACATAGAAACAAAATACAGATATCATTAGCATAGCTGCTGATCCAACAAAGTAAAATTAGTTTAACCCAAGCTAATGAATAAAAATGCAACTTTGAACAGATGCAACTACACTCACAATTAAAAAGATACATTATTCGAATGCTTGGTGAAAGAGATGTGTTTTTAATCTAGATTTAAACAGAGAGAGTGTGTCTGAACCCCGAACATTATCAGGAAGGCTATTCCAGAGTTTGGGAGCCAAATGTGAGAAAGCTCTACCTCCTTTAGTGGACTTTGCTATCCTAGGAACGACCAAAAGTCCAGCGTTTTGTGACCTTAGGGTGCGTGATGGATTGTAACGTGGTAGAAGGCTAGTTAGGTATGCAGGAGCTAAACCATTTAGGGCCTTATAGGTAAGTAATGATAATTTGTAACTGATACGGAACTTAATAGGTAGCCAGTGCAGAGACTGTAAAATTGGGGTAATATGATCATATTTTCTTGACCTCATAAGGACTCTATAGCTGCTGCATTTTGGACGACCTGTAGCTTGTTTATTGAAGAAGCAGGACAACAAATGCAGTAATAAAGAACATTTTTGATTAATTTAGTATTTTTATATATCCATTAAGTTACATTTGAGAATCAATATATTTTTTATTTTATTTTTTTGAAAGAAACTCCCTATATCTTTACTTCATGGCTTGGCACTGCTCTGTAAGGGAAACAGGTCAATTTAGCTCAAAGGGAATCATTTAAGATTTTAAAGGGAATTTGAACAGAATCACTGTTTCACGGCTGATCACTGAGACGCCCTGCGATTCACTGAATGAGCCATTTAACATCAAATCTGCGCTGGATATTAATATCCAAAGTATAGTGAAAACACTATCAATTAGCACAGTAACACGATCGGCAGTTTAAGACATTAACTTGCAAGCACAAGATACTTCTCTTTTCAATATGAATAAGGCTTTATTAGATAAATCTAAGACATATAAACTAATCTAGCACATAAACGCACGCACTCACACATTCACACAAGTTGTAGGAAGATCGAAAGTACGAGAAAGATGAGTTTAAGACAATGGAAATGTGGAATCCCAAGTTTACAGCAATACGTGAAATTGCATAGACATGAACAGCCATCAATCACTTAATTAACCCTCGCATTGAGTTCCTCAATGAGGTTAAAATTACATTAGATATACACCAGTGCAAATCAGTCTGGAGGTGCATTGCCTGTGTTCCCTTTGTTGTCGATGTCGCTGATTGGCTGGAAGTTCAGTAGTCGTTGAAGTGACGTCTTGGGAAGCCAGTGGTTGGGCGTTGGCTGAAGATGCGGAGCTGTGTGGCTGGTTGAAGTTGAACTCGGTTACAAAACTTAACTCAGAAAACAAAACTCTCAAACAGAAAAGAAAAAGAAGTAAAGTTTGACGAGACTAGGTGGTGTTTCTTCTCATCGTGGCTAAGTAGCAGCAGGCAGGCCGAAGCACGCTGGAACCGCGCTCAAAGAACATTGATGACTAACAGCATGGCTAAAAGCTAAAGCTAAGAAGCAAAGCTGAAAGCAAACTAAAAGCAGGGATGATTAATAGCAGAAGCTAAACGCATAGCTAAAGCTAAAAGCAAAGATTTTATGGTGTCCTAAGTATTTAAACTGGCCTGTTGGCCACACCTCAAATGTTGTCTTGACCAATCAGATATTGTCTTGGCTCAGGGGTATCATAAATCATATGTTATCTTGTCAAGCATGTGGTCCGAAGTTTCCCGCTCTTGCAGGGTATAATTTTGGACATGATTCCTATAACAAGAATATGATACATTTGACAAATAACTGATGGTCAGGTCTATTTCAAGATAACAGATTCGAATACATACATACTAGACATGAATATGTATCCTTAAGCTATCCAATAGTTATTAAAAGACATACACAATAAGTGATTATAACATGATAGTCAAGTGTGTGGGTTACATATAAATGAATATGGAGTGAAGCGATGGACTGATATTCATTGATAAGTCTTTTTGAGTTCATTTTGGTCCATATATATCTAGAAAAGACAGTTTCTGTGTCATTCTCTGACATAGGGATGTTCTGTGGAGACCAAAGGTTAAAAGCCCCCATTAGGAATTTCAGTCTGGTTCTGCTAGGTGGGGGAAGTGTTTAAGGATATGGTATATAACTCTCATGGGTTTACATGTGATTTCCAGCGTTGCATTTCAATTACGCACAACAAATTTGACATCAAATTTGACAATCTCTTCCCCGAATTGAAATTGTCAATAATTGTTCTAGTGGTGTTAATGTTGAAAGCTGTTCTGTGAAAAGTTGTTTGGTTGGTTATCTTGCTTCGGACTTGTGGCACAGAATGACTTCCTGTTGCCTTACTGAGGAATTTGGCTCGTGTTTCAACCACAGTCCTAATCGACTCTTTAATTTGTCTGATTCGAGTCAGATCTGCTACAGCTCTCTTCCCTGCCTTCAAAAGAAACACTTATGTGTGTCTGTTTTTCATCTAAAAAAAAAAAAAAAAAATCTCATTGTGAATTAAATGCATACAGAATGCATATGTCATTTCATGTGTAAATGAGTAAGTTAGGCCGGACAATTTAACTGACTTACTCTCATGCATTAACAAGTAACATGTCACCAGACAATTATTATTATGGAACATTCTGTGCATATTGTCATTTGGTGCAATCTTGCTATGTCGTCACGGTCACAAAATAAACTGATACAAAATCTGCAAATCACCATGACTGTTTATTGTTTGATAGCGCCCAGTGTATTTTACTTTTATTGTGTTTTGTTAAACGTTGACTGAACATTCAATTGAAATCAACCACGACCAACGCGAGCAGAGCCTGACGGGGTAAAAACATCTATCTGAGAAAACCATACAAACATATTAAACCATACATAAAGGTTACCTACCAGCTCTTTGTTTGGCATTTTGTGATGTGTCGTTCTGGAACGATTCAAATATTTAATGTGACTAGGGAAGAACGAGTCGTCTCTATGATGGCGACATCATTTTGTTTTTTTGTTTTTTACAGTAGATTCTAATCTTCAAAAATTACCTTGTTGTATGATTTGTCTTTTGAGTTCACCCTTCAGATTAGACTATAGAACTGTAGTGTTAATTGTTTAGGATTCAAAATGTTATTTGCTTTTAATTTATGTCATTATGTCCCTTTTGAGCAAGCATCTTATACATATATTAAACCAATTTAAGCAATTATTATACCAGAAAACTCAAAATTGGATTAAAAATTAAACTAGGCTATAAATACTTGGATTATTATATCATTATATAGCCTATATAATATTTATTTATAAAATAATAACACACCACAGATCCTCAAGAAACACAAAATCACAGAAATGTCAGAAATAGCGTATGTGGCTGTCACGTGATTAAGGAATGATTTGAACCCGAAGACTTGTCAGACAGCCCTCCTGTTAGCGTAAGGGGCCGGTGCATAGTGGATCGGGCGACAGTCATAGGCGAGACCCCCGACAACCCGATCTCTGGACACGGAATCTGGCTTTAGGGACGTGGAATGTCACTTCGTTGGTGGGGAAGGAGCCTGAGCTTGTGCGGGAGGTCGAGAGGTACCGACTAGAGATAGTCGGGCTCACCTCAACGCACAGCTTGGGCTCTGGAACCACACTTCTTGAGAGAGGATGGACTCTCTACCACTCTCGAGTTGCCCATGGTGAGAGGCGGAGGGCTGGAGTGGGTTTGCTAATAGCCCCCCAGCTCAGCCGCCATGTGTTGGAGTTTACCCCGGTGAACGAGAGGGTCGCTTCCCTGCACCTTCGAGTTGGGGATAGGTCTCTCTCACTGTCGTTTGTGCCTACGGGCCGAACGGCAGTGCGGACTACCCGGCCCTCTTGGAGTCTCTGGGAGGGGTGCTGGAAAGTGCTCCGACTGGAGACTCCGTTGTTCTACTGGGGGACTTCAACGCTCACGTGGGCAGTGACAGTGAAACCTGGAGGGGCGTGATTGGGAGGAACGCCCCCCCTTACCTGAACCCGAACGGTGTTCTGTTATTGGATTTCTGTGCTAACCACGGTTTGTCCATAAGGAACACCATGTTCAAGCATAAGGGTGTCCATCAGTGCATGTGGCACCAGGACACCCTAGGTCGGAGGTCGATGATCGACTTTGTGGTCGTGTCATCAGACCTTCGGCCATATGTCATATGGATGTTGTGGGGCTGTCTTGGCTGACACGCCTCTGCAACATCGCATGGCGATTGGGGACAGTACCTCTGGACTGGCAGACTGGGGTGGTGGTCCCTCTTTTCAAGAAGGGGGACCGGAGAGTGTGTTCCAACTATAGGGGGATCACACTTCTCAGCCTCCCTGGGAAAGTCTATGCCAGGTACTGGAGAGGAGAATTCGGCCGATAGTGGAACCTCGGATTCAGGAGGAACAGTGTGGTTTTCGTCCCGGTCGTGGAACACTGGACCAGCTCTATACCCTTTCCAGGGTGCTGGAGGGCTCATGGGAGTTTGCCCAACCAGTCCACATGTGTTTTGTGGATTTGGAGAAGGCATTCGACCGTGTTCCTCGTGACATCCTGTGGAAGGTGCTCTGGGAGTATGGGGTCGGTGGCTCCCTACTTAGGGCTGTTCGGTCCCTGTACGACCGGAGCAAGAGCTTGGTCCGCATTGCCGGCAGTAAGTCAGACCTGTTCCCGGTGCATGTTGGACTCCGGCAGGGCTGCCCGTTGTCACCGGTTCTGTTCATAATTTTTATGGACAGAATTTCTAGGCGCAGCCAAGGGCCGGAGAGTGTCCGGTTTGGGGACCATACGATTTCTTCGCTGCTTTTTGCGGATGATGTTGTCGTGTTGGCCTCCTCAGACCAGGACCTTCAGCGTCCACTGGGACGGTTTGCAGCTGAGTGTGAATCGGCTGGGATGAGAATCAGCACCTCCAAGCTCGGTCACTCGGGAGGAGTGGTGTTGTTGTGACGACGCGATTCAGTGGTTCGTCTGGGTTTCCTGCAGTTAGCTCCCGCATTCCCCTGAGCGCTTCAGCACCACTAAAAGAGCTTTTTCTATCAAGCTAAAAGAGTGAACGGGCTGATTTAGCATCTTTTTAAAGATGTCATTTCACCCATATGTTTCTGGATGCGGTCGATAAATCGCTCCTCATGATGGCCACGATAGCTGAGACTGCGTTTTTTGGATGATTCATGTTCTAATTGCGGGGACATGGACATCTTGACGCTTCTGCCCTGCATGCTATGGCCACTCTTCAAGTCTACCAGGCCAAGCTGCTCAAAGAGCTGCATGGGCGCAGTGCTGACCCAGGCTTTTTGCAGGAGGTGCGCACTGCTACCGACCTCACTCTCCAGGCAACAAGGTTACTGCGCACTCTTTTGGTCAGGTGATGTCCACTTTGGTGGTCCAGGAGCGCCACCTATGGCTGAACTTGGCAGACATGAGGGAGTGTGATCAGACTCAGCTCCTCAACTCCCCGGTCTACCAGGCTGGCCTCTTCGGTGAAGCGGTAGAGAATTTTGACCCCCCTGTGGTCTCCTTCACTCCTGCTCGGCCACAGTAGCAGCCTTCACCCCGGCCGCAGAGAGGAGACGGCTGCAGAAGGGCAGCACAGCCCATCTCTGCCCCTCTAAACCTGCCAAGCTTCAGGCCAAGTGGCGTTCCTGAGACGGGCGACCTGGAGCTGGGGACGTCAGCTCATCAGGAGATGGCAGCAGGACCACTCCTTCCCCTGGAGGTGGGCTGGGGGAGAATCTCATTCCCCTCTCCCCTTGCCAGTATCTATGCAGACCCGGTTCGAGAATGCATTGCCTTCTCATGCCCTCTTTGCCACTTGGAGTCAGAATAGGGCTTGCACTCCACCCCCGCTAAGGGACGCTATGCCTCCCATGCCAGGGCTTTCTGTTCCACCTCACTGCCCCACCGTGGGTACGCCTGTAGTTCCCTTGACCCCGCTGGATCAGTTTCTGGGAGCCTGGCTAGAGCTCCCCAGGCCATTTCTCTGGCTCATCCGATCAATGATCAGGCTCAGCTATGCGATTCAGTTTGCCCGGCGCCCCAACCTCCCCCCCCCCAGGTTTCGGGTGTTCGCGCGACAATGGTGGGCAAGTATGCTCCTAATTCATACTCCTTCGTTTGAAGTGTGGTCCTGAAAAATCTTCATTTGAAGAGCTATCTGGCTCTTCCCCTTACCCGAAGGAGTAGGGGAAAGCAGAAGGTCTAAGGGGTAGAATTGGAATTGGGCCTAAGTCTCTTCATAGCACCTTGCCAGCTCTGTCGTTGAAACTTCCACCCTGCGGTCTGGTACCTCAGAGTTCTTGTGCATCTCCAACTCTCGATTGGTACCTGCCTTTGTAAGTCTTCCTACGAGCATGTGGCCTGCTAGCATACATCCAGCTGGAATATGCTACCCAGTGTATTCTGTGTCAGCTATAGGGCCCTCACTTGTGCTGGCCTCATGACAGGGTGCTATCACTCACACGTGTCACAGCCATGTGGTATTTTCTAAGGGACCCCATTCGTCAGTCTCTTTCTGATGTAACGTAGAATGTGACCGACTGAAAAGGAACGTCTAGGTTACATATGTAACCCTTCTTCCCTGAATGAGGGAATGGAGATGCTGAAAGGCTGGGTCACACTGGGCTCAGCTCCTCAGTGAAGACCTCAGTGAGTGTGAGTCGCTCGCAGATCTCCATTTATACCTGCACAGCGGGGGGGAACTTGTGATGCAATTTCCGCAGACCAAGGTACTCTGTGTACCAATGGCTCGTATTGTAACCACTTGAAGGTGGCTGGGGTCTTGGGCGAGATCCCATTCGTCAGTCTCTTTCTGACGTAATGTCTCCGTTCCCTCCTTCAGGGGCTCATGCTTATAACAGCAATTTGGTGGAGTATACTCATTTAGACCAATATAATTGTTTGGATTTAGCCAGGTTTCAGTCAAGCAGAGTACATCAAAACTATTATCTGTGATCATTTAATTTACAATAACTGCTTTGGGTGTAAGTGATCTAATGTTTATGAGCCCAAACTTTAAAAATACGATTTCTTCGCTGCTTTTTGCGGATGATGTTGT
Source organism: Carassius auratus (assembly GCF_003368295.1). Taxonomy (NCBI): domain Eukaryota; kingdom Metazoa; phylum Chordata; class Actinopteri; order Cypriniformes; family Cyprinidae; genus Carassius; species Carassius auratus. The sequence goes on from NC_039284.1 coordinate 1,682,600, forward strand.
CGTGTTGGCCTCCTCAGACCAGGACCTTCAGCGTCCACTGGGACGGTTTGCAGCTGAGTGTGAATCGGCTGGGATGAGAATCAGCACCTCCAAGCTCGGTCACTCGGGAGGAGCTCAGTGTAGAGCCGTTGCTCCTCCACATCGAGAGGAGCCAGCTGAGGTGGCTCGGGCATCTATTTCAGATGCCTCCTGGACACCTTCCCAGGGAGGTGTTCCAGGCACGTCTCACCGGGAGGAGGCCCCGGGGAAGACCTAGTACACGCTGGAGGGACTGGATGGATGGACTTGTCAGACAAGAGATGAGTTAATCACAGACTGAAGACCAAGGTAAAGAATTAATTAATCTTTTCTGTATATTCATAGCATTTTAGTTTTGTATTGTTTGTAGTGTGATCAACATTTGCGTAAGTACTAGATGTGTTGGGGAAGTAACACGTAACATTTTAATTACGTTTTGCTAAAATGAACGAAATTAATCGAAAAAAGATTAGTTCATTTTGCTGAACACGACTCAAAAGTCTGAGTCTGTATAATGATCCGAAATTCCCATCACTAGTGTCTCGACTTCCCACACTTGATAAAGTAAAATCCAAGTCCGCGATGAGCGTTGTTTCTCTGACGACGCTGCACTTCTTTGAATCGCAAACTTCAGTAGAGTCTATAGACTGATTGGACATAAAATGAACCAATCACAAGACATCTTATGGGGGGTACTGGGGTGGCAAATCAAATTTCAGGGGGGGGGGCGTAGACCCGCCCCTAGTGCACAGTAATGTGCTCATGCTTATAATTGAGAGGGAGGGTTGCGATCCGTTGAGCATACTTACCGAGCAGTGGTGCCATGTATATATGTCCTGTATCTAATAGGAGAGTGGTTGTATGTCCATCAGCTGTTCACAGCCTTGCCTCCGTGGCCTGACTGAACTAACGCTGCACTCGATTTAGGTACGCAGGAGCTAAACCATTTAGGGCCTTCTAGGTAACTAATAATAATTTGTAAATGATCGGGAACTTAATAGGTAGCCAGTGCAAAGACTGTAAAATTGGGGTAATATTATCATATTTTCTTGATCTGGTAAGGACTCTAGCCACTGCATTTTGGACTACCTGTAGCTTGTTTATTTAAGATGCAGGATAACCACCTAGAAGTGCGTTACAATAGTCCAGTCTAGAGGTAATGAATTAATGAACTAGCTTTTCTGCCTCAGAAACAGGTAACATATTTCGTAGCTTGGCAATGTTTTAAAGATGGAAGAATGCTGTTTTTGTAACATGGGAAATATGGTTTTCTGTCTAATACAACCCCCAGATTTTTGACAGTAGAGGAAGTAACAGTACATCCGTCTAGTTGCAAACTGTAGTCTACTAGATTCGGCGTACTGTTTTTTGGTCAAATAAGTAATATCCCTGTCTTATCCGAATTTAATAGTGGGTCGTAGGCTCCAGGGCCTCTTCGGTGAGAGACCTATCCGACCGGCCCTCGCCCTCGTCGGCCTCGCTCGGCAAGTCGGAGGCCCTGGAGGAATTCGGGGTTGGAAAAATGACTAAGTCGAAAACGCGGGCCTTGGCCAGACATCCACCCTCCCCAAGGCTCCAGGGCAGGCTGGGAAAGGTGCCTCGTCCCCGGCCACCTTCTGGATTCACCCGCGACTCTGGAGGTCCGCCCGATAGGGGATGGCGTTTTTACGTGCCATCACGATTTGGCCGAACGCGTCATTTTGTGGACTTAGGTTCTGGCGAAAACCATTTTGGATCCAGGGGGCTGTCTGGAGGGTTCCCCGGCCTACATACCCTCGCCGTGGCCGGGGTGACGCGATTCATCTGAGGGCCCCCCAACCGGGAACGCAAATTGATACCTAAGTGGGCTTTGTGGACCGCTGCCTGGCCCAAGCACCATCGCCGTGGCCGGGGGACAGTCGAAAGATAACCGCCCCTCCTGGGGAGACCCGTTCGCGGGGTGACCAGTGGTCGCCCGTGAGCTCTGACGACTAAGTCGGAAACGCGGGCTTTGGCCAGACATCCACCTTCCCGTTTCAGTCTGTTACATTGTACGTTACGTCAGAAAGACACTGACGAATGGAAGAACATCTAGGCTACGTATGTAACCCTCGTTCCCTGAGTTGTAACAAAACGAGCCGTTGGTACACAGAGTACCTTGGTCTGGGGAATTTGCATCGCGAGCTCCACCTCACTGTGTGGGTATAAAAAGGGGCAGCGAGAGCAACTCACACTCAAGCTTTTGCTTCGGAGCCAAGCACATCGCTTGCTGCTTTCACCGGAGTGTTACAAGACGAATCAACTGGTGTTGTTGTGACGACGCGATTCAGTGGTTCGTCTGGGTTTCCTGCAGTTAGCTCCCGCATTCCCCTGAGCGCTTCAGCACCACTAAAAGAGCTTTTTCTATCAAGCTAAAAGAGTGAACGGGCTGATTTAGCATCTTTTTAAAGATGTCATTTCACCCATATGTTTCTGGATGCGGTCGATAAATCGCTCCTCATGATGGCCACGATAGCTGAGACTGCGTTTTTTGGATGATTCATGTTCTAATTGCGGGGACATGGACATCTTGACGCTTCTGCCCTGCATGCTATGGCCACTCTTCAAGTCTACCAGGCCAAGCTGCTCAAAGAGCTGCATGGGCGCAGTGCTGACCCAGGCTTTTTGCAGGAGGTGCGCACTGCTACCGACCTCACTCTCCAGGCAACAAGGTTACTGCGCACTCTTTTGGTCAGGTGATGTCCACTTTGGTGGTCCAGGAGCGCCACCTATGGCTGAACTTGGCAGACATGAGGGAGTGTGATCAGACTCAGCTCCTCAACTCCCCGGTCTACCAGGCTGGCCTCTTCGGTGAAGCGGTAGAGAATTTTGACCCCCCTGTGGTCTCCTTCACTCCTGCTCGGCCACAGTAGCAGCCTTCACCCCGGCCGCAGAGAGGAGACGGCTGCAGAAGGGCAGCACAGCCCATCTCTGCCCCTCTAAACCTGCCAAGCTTCAGGCCAAGTGGCGTTCCTGAGACGGGCGACCTGGAGCTGGGGACGTCAGCTCATCAGGAGATGGCAGCAGGACCACTCCTTCCCCTGGAGGTGGGCTGGGGGAGAATCTCATTCCCCTCTCCCCTTGCCAGTATCTATGCAGACCCGGTTCGAGAATGCATTGCCTTCTCATGCCCTCTTTGCCACTTGGAGTCAGAATAGGGCTTGCACTCCACCCCCGCTAAGGGACGCTATGCCTCCCATGCCAGGGCTTTCTGTTCCACCTCACTGCCCCACCGTGGGTACGCCTGTAGTTCCCTTGACCCCGCTGGATCAGTTTCTGGGAGCCTGGCTAGAGCTCCCCAGGCCATTTCTCTGGCTCATCCGATCAATGATCAGGCTCAGCTATGCGATTCAGTTTGCCCGGCGCCCCAACCTCCCCCCCCCCAGGTTTCGGGTGTTCGCGCGACAATGGTGGGCAAGTATGCTCCTAATTCATACTCCTTCGTTTGAAGTGTGGTCCTGAAAAATCTTCATTTGAAGAGCTATCTGGCTCTTCCCCTTACCCGAAGGAGTAGGGGAAAGCAGAAGGTCTAAGGGGTAGAATTGGAATTGGGCCTAAGTCTCTTCATAGCACCTTGCCAGCTCTGTCGTTGAAACTTCCACCCTGCGGTCTGGTACCTCAGAGTTCTTGTGCATCTCCAACTCTCGATTGGTACCTGCCTTTGTAAGTCTTCCTACGAGCATGTGGCCTGCTAGCATACATCCAGCTGGAATATGCTACCCAGTGTATTCTGTGTCAGCTATAGGGCCCTCACTTGTGCTGGCCTCATGACAGGGTGCTATCACTCACACGTGTCACAGCCATGTGGTATTTTCTAAGGGACCCCATTCGTCAGTCTCTTTCTGATGTAACGTAGAATGTGACCGACTGAAAAGGAACGTCTAGGTTACATATGTAACCCTTCTTCCCTGAATGAGGGAATGGAGATGCTGAAAGGCTGGGTCACACTGGGCTCAGCTCCTCAGTGAAGACCTCAGTGAGTGTGAGTCGCTCGCAGATCTCCATTTATACCTGCACAGCGGGGGGGAACTTGTGATGCAATTTCCGCAGACCAAGGTACTCTGTGTACCAATGGCTCGTATTGTAACCACTTGAAGGTGGCTGGGGTCTTGGGCGAGATCCCATTCGTCAGTCTCTTTCTGACGTAATGTCTCCGTTCCCTCCTTCAGGGGCTCATGCTTATAACAGCAATTTGGTGGAGTATACTCATTTAGACCAATATAATTGTTTGGATTTAGCCAGGTTTCAGTCAAGCAGAGTACATCAAAACTATTATCTGTGATCATTTAATTTACAATAACTGCTTTGGGTGTAAGTGATCTAATGTTTATGAGCCCAAACTTTAAAAATAGTTTTTGAACATTTATTTAATATTTTTCTGGTTTACAGTCTTAATATATTGTACAGCGCAAGGCCAGGTGCAGGCCATCAGCACAAAAAAGCCTAGGATGCTCCCAGAAAAGATTAAAATTATTAACAAATATCAATTTCTGTTCTTTACACCATGACAATAACCATTCATTTAAAGCAAAAAGTCATCAATATGTGGGGTGGGCAGTGTTCCTGACACGATGATAATTGCCGTGGGCATCGTGCTGCGCACTGCCTCGATCAGGCTCCTTAAGTCCCTCTTCAGTATCTTCGCCTGCTGCAGGGTGGTGTTTTTAAGCATGACCACTCTGGGGATCTCATCAGCCTTCAGGATCGTGGGTATCTGTGCAGAAACTTCGAGAACACGAGCACCAGGGAAACAGTGAACTTTACCTTCGGCTAACGTAACATAGATGTGTCGGACGATGGAGTTTCCAACGATCACAGTGTAGGGGAGCGAAGCAGTTCCAGGTGGAGATCTCGAAGACCGGAAGGGGAGCTGTGGATGCACCCAGGGTCCGTGGTGTCTCGGCACAAGAGTGAAGGACATCTGGGAAGATTGCATTTTGGGTGCACCGGGTCTGTGCAGAGAAACACACAGAGTAGAAGTGGTGGGACTGTTAGCAGCATGCTGTATACTTACCCCGGACTTGTGAGCATCAGGCCGGGAGGTTTCCAGCAGAGCTCTCTTCTCTCTCAGCTGGGACTGCCTCACCTCCAGGTCGTCAATCTGCTTCTCCACGGCCTCCAGCTCAAGCATTTTTAAGATTAAAAATAGTCGATAGAAAATAACGTGACTGAGCTCAAATGCAATACACATGGCAGCAACAAACAGGAAGTTTCAATACATGTGTATTTCACATGTAAGTTACACAATGACTCCTTATACATATACAGTGTAATATAAAACTCTTTTTAATATAGTCCCTCCTGTTCACAAATTTTACCATGACACAGCATCGAAGTGACTAGAGCAGTGTCAAAGACTCACTGAGCTCCCTGATGAGAGCGTTGAGTGCAGGAAAACACAAAATAATTCTCTTTTGAAAGTAATCGTGACATGGAAGTATTAACCCACTTCCGGAGCAACTTTGAACTGCGCACGCGCAGCACATTGACGCTAGTGTAAACAAACTCCAAGGTGTTGCTAAGGGAATGAAACAGTTGTGTTTACATTGAAGTCTATGTTAAATCCGTTAACATGCAGTGGTTGAACAGTGTCTGTATGAGCAACACTAAAGTGATTTAATCCTTTAAACACCTCAACTAATACACTTGTTGGTCTCTTTCTCTCTCTTATTTCTCCCTTTACTCACTATACCACTTATTTGCATTTTACTAGAAAAGAAAATACTGACTCACAATTATTAATTGTCAAATTAAAATTGAATTAAAACATTACATTTATTTGGAATCATTCAAATTTCCCCCTCAGATCATTTCATATGATCATAACTTCTAGCATTCTCTTTTGGGCCCAATTATTTTATGTACGAATAAGCCTTGAACTTTTAAAGTTTAAGTAAACTTATTCTATCTAATTGTAAGGACTCGGAGGCGGCATTAGAATCCATGTGCAGTGCTTTAATGAAATCCACAGCATAAAAAAATCCAAAACAGTAGGCAGATAATCATAAACATTAGGCAGGCAGGGGTAAGTACATATATAGGCAGTACAATCCAAGCAACAAGACAGTAGGCAATCCAAAAGGCAGAAACAGGGAAACCAGGCAAAGATCATACACAATAAGGCAAACTATGGTAATGGGAAAAAGGCTCGGTAAGGCAGACAGGCTGGCAATACTTCGCAAAGTACTCATGAAAAGGCCACGCTTAAATGTCCATCAAACAGGAAATTACAGGTGAAGCAGAGGGAGCGGAACACAGTCAGTACTCAGGCGAGGGCTCCCTCTGCTGGCGTGGTGTTACAGAACCCCCCCCACGAGCGACTCCTGACGCTCTGGGAGGACGTCCCAGTGGTCGTGGTGCTGGACAATCGGGTGTGGCTCAATCGGGTGTGTCCTCGGTTAATGAAGGATCCAGATGGATGTCGTGGGCGGCTACCCATGATCTCTCCTCTGGTCCGTATCCCTCCCAGTCCACCAAGTATTGGAGCTGACCCCCTCTCCATCTGGAGTCCAACAACTCCTTTACCGCATATGCCGGGGTTCCATCAATGTCCAGCGGCGGAGGTGGCTCCCAGTTCCTTACGTTGGGGTCAGCATCCGGGTGGAATGGTTTCAGGAGGGAAACATGGAAGGAGGGAGAGATACGGTAGTTAACGGGAAGCTCCAGTTCATAATTGACTGCATTAATCTATTTTAAGATTTTAAATGGGGCTAAGTACCGTGGGCTGGGCTTCCTGCTGGGCAGTCGTAACTTGAGGTCCCGTGTGGAGAGCCAGACCCTTTGTTCAGGTTGGTAGGGAGGATGTGGGCGACGTCATCGATTTGCCTGAATTTCCTGATCCCTGACAGCTCTTTGCAGACGTACATGAGCGCTGTCCCACACCCTCTCGCTACGGCGAATCCAATTGTCAACTGCGGGTACTAGTGATGGTTCTCCAGACCACGGGAACATAGGGGGTTGGTATCCTAGCACGCATTTGAACTGTGTGAGGCCAGTGGATGAATGCCTCAATGAGTTTTGCGCGTATTCTGCCCATGGAAGGAACTCTGACCACCGATGCTGCTCACGTCCACAGTATGACCGGAGGAATCTGCCAATCTCCTTATTCAGCCTCTCCACTTGTCCATTTGATTGCTGCTGTTACCCTGAAGTTAAACTGACATTAATGTCCTATTGTTTACAGAATGCTCTCCATACCTGGGACGTGAACTGGGTTCCTCGGTCTGAGACAATGTCTTCGGGCATACCGTAAATCCTGAAGACGTGGTGGAACATCGCTTGAGCAGTATCCTTAGCTGTGGGAAGACCTTTCAGAGGTATGAGCCTACAAGCCTTGGAGAAGCGGTCAATGATTACTAGGATGGTGGTAAACCCATCAGATGTGGGTAGATCGGTGACAAAGTCTATAGATAGATGTGACCATGGTTTTTGGGGTATGGGTAATGGTTGCAACAGACCAGATGGAAGTTAATTGGGGGTTTTTGACTGTGCACACACAGGAAATGAATTGATGTAATTTGCTACATCGTTAACCATAGCTGGCCACCAGAAGGAATTTTGCGTGAGATAGTATGCGAGAGATACCTGGATGCCCGGAACATAGTGACGTATGGACCCACTGCATGACACATAGTCGAAGCCTGGATGGAACATATTGTTTGTTAGTGGGACACCCCTGAGGTGTGGGTTCGTTATGTTTTTCTCTTTGGATCTCGTCCATCAAGTCCTGGTGCTATGATGATGGATGGTGGCAGGGTAGCTTCAGGTTGGTGATCTGTCAGTGGGTAGTCACGTCTCCTGGAAAGAGCCTCTTACTTGCTATTTTTAGGTTTTTTAGGTTGCGTTTGTTGAGTTATGCCGCTTCCAATGGGTTTGTTGTTCACAGCGTTAATCTTGATAGGGGGATCACATGGTAGCATGGGAATGTTGAATGTTGTAAAGAAGCATTGATGAATGAGGTTTAATGCTAAGCCAGAGTCAATCAGTGCTGTGAATTCAAACAACCCTTACGAAAAATAACCATAGTTTTATTATAGTAAAACTGTAGTAACCCATGGTTTTTTGGCGTGTTGACTACCATTTGTATAACCACAGATTTACTACAAATACCATGGTTATACTATGGTTAATTTAGCAAACCATGGTTAATTTGTGGTTACCATGGTTTAACTATAGTAACCATGGTTTTTTGGTTTTATTTGTAGTAAAACCATGGTTAATTTTCGTAAGGGAAGTCAGCGTCAGTAGTAATCTGGACAATGGTAGTGAGAGATTTAGCATTGGAAATGGAGGTGTGATTAGCACCCACCCGGCCATTGTCAGCGAAGTCCCTCCAGGCCTTTGCATTGCGTTGCGCTTTGCACTGGTAGAAGCATAACTTCTGGTTGACTCATCTCGATCTCTCGTCAGATGACAGCCTTGTAACTCCTAGTTGCATGGGCTCGGAACTGGCATGATCATTGACATGGCTTGATTCTCACATCTGTGTAACTTGCGGGACATGCATGATGCTTGGGGACTTGCTTTGAGGGCAGTGAGTACAGATGAGATTATCGATCAAGATGGCCAATGTAACATAATCAGAAAAGGAATGATCCTCACCCTTAAGGCAGTCGCACACCGGACGAGAAGCGCTGCGTCACATCGCGCCACATGTAGGACAACTCGAAGTATCGCACACCGGACACGCACATTCTATATGTGTGAGCTCAGTTTCGGAGCAAGATGGGAGAGTTTTAACTTCATCCATTATTATTATTTTAAATATATGATTTTAATTAATAAAAGCTGAGTTTTGGTGTGTGTACACTCATTGAGAATAATGTGTTCGAATTTTAAAGACGTGGCGCGACGAGACACAGCGCTGCACTGCGCTTGTCATCCGGTGTGCGACTCCCTTTACAAGAGAGCTCTGCCTGTAACTCCATACTCAAACTGCGATGAAACATGGCCTTGAGTGACACGTCGCTCCAACCACTCTGAGCAGCAAATTGTCCTAAACTCGATAGCATATTCAGCGGCAGATTTGCGGCCTTGAGTTAGTTGAATCAACCAAGTGGAAACATCCTTACCACCTGCCAGGTATTCAAACACATCTCTGAGTTGTTTGTCTGTTGCGGCCCACTCAATCACTTTGCCTGTTAGCAATGACATTAGGAAGGCACACTTCTTATCATCAGAGTCAAAGCTACTCCCTTGATGCGTGAAAAAGGTCTCAACTTGGTGAACGAAATCTTTACATTGCCCAGCAGAACCGTTGAGTTTTTCAGGAAGTGCAAAGTTTACTTTCGTGGGCATAGGTGGTGGTAGCGATCATAGATACTGAGTGAGGTAGTCATTAGCCGCTTGAGCTTTAGCCAGTTGATCATGGTACTCCTTGATAACGTCGTTTTGGTGAAGCAAATGCGGCCTTTAGATTCGTCACTTCTGCTGGATTCTTTGGTGGAAAGTATTATGTAAAGACTCGGAGGTGGCGTTAGAATCCATGTTCAGTGCTTTAATGAAATCCACAGCAGACAAATCCAAAACAGTAGGCAGAGAATCATAAACGTTAGGCAGGCAGGGGTACGTACACATATAGGCAGTTCAATCCAAGCAACAAGACAGTGGGCAATCCAAAAGGCAGAAACAGGGAAACCAGGCAAAGATCATACACAACAAGGCAAATTATGGTAATGGAAAAAAGCTCTGTAAGGCAGACAGGCTGGCAATACTTCGCAAAGTACTCGTGGCAAAGGCCATGCTTGAATGTCCACCAACCAGGAAATGACAGGTGAAGCAGAAGGAGCGGAACACAGTCAGTACTCAGGCGAGGGCTCCCTCTGCTGGTGTGGCGTTACACTAATTTATTTATTATCCATATCAATATGTTCTATTCAGACTAATACTTAATAATTGTATTGCATTTACCCCTCTTTCTTCCTGATTTGGTTATACACTTAGTCACTAATGTTTTATTCATCGATTTACCCCTTTACTTAATTTTATTTTTGCTTATTTTGGTCATTTATTACTTTTTAATTTGACTTTTTCTTACCGTTCCCTTTCCTCTGTGTATCCTAGCCCTTAATAGGATACATTTTTATCTCTCACTACGAGTTCAAATGAATTAGAAAGACAAATCTCTTTCACTTAAATTTCATTTTTGTTTGATTAGTTGTGCAGCAACTAAAAACAACGCTCTACTCGTAGTTGGCCATAACACCAACAAAGCCTGCTAGTGGTACTGATCCACTTAATTTACAGTCTCCGTCCCTTTCTCCTGCTTTCTTTCTTCTTCACTATTCACATTTGTAGGGACATGTAACAACCATCAATCAATTTTAAGTGAATGAGAAACACAATCTAGTCAAAGAAGATGAATCATCCTTATAAAATTGATTGTAATCAAACCCTGCTTGGTTCTTCCTAACCTCCCTACATTTGAAAATGCACTCCAAGTTTTAGCATCTCATCCAATTTTGAGATACATTTAATGGAGATAAGTATTGAACAACTGTCGCCTTCGCAGCCTCCCTGGTGAGTTGTCCAATTGTAAGGTGTACGGTATCAATCCTGTCAGACTAAGAAAAGACATATCAGCATTATTATTGTATTCTTGTCCAAAACAAGAGATTTAATTATATTGTTTACCTTCTTGATAAAATTTAATTGGAAAGGAATAATTTTCCTCATTTAAAAAATGGAAATTGTTGCTTGTCATTGAATTGATTTTTACCTCTTTCTCTCTTTTCCTTTTTCTCTAGTCAAGTCTCTTTAAACAAAAAAGATTGTGTCAAAGCAACTGAACAACATTAATTAGGAAAACAGTGTGTCAATAATGCAAAATGACAGTTAAAGAAAGTTCATCATTGAATTCAGTGATGTCATCATATCAGTTCAGTTTGCAAACAAGTCAACGATATCGCTATAAATGAAGTGACCCCAACTAAGCAAGCCAGAGGCAATAATGGCAAGGAACCAAAACTATATTGGTGAAAGAATGGAGAAGAAACCAGGATCAGCCGGGGGGCCAGTTCTCCTCTGACCACACAAAAGCAGCAGTTCAATTCCAGGTTGCAGCAAAGTCAGATTGTGGAGAAGAATCATCTGTTTCCTGTGGTCTTGTCCTAGTGGTCGTCTGAGAGGGGCTCTAGTTGTCCTGGTCTCCGCTGTCTTTCAGGGCTGTAGAGGTCCTTTCTAGGTGCTGATCCACCATCTGGACTGGATATGTACTGGATCCGGGAGACTGCAGTGACCCTCTGAGTTGGAAACAGACTGGATCTGGTTGCTTCAGTGACCTCAGAATAAGAGAGAAACAGACTAATATTAGTGTAGATGCCATTCTTCTAATGATGTAGCAAGTACATCAGGTGATATGGGAAGTGTTCCCAGTTCTGGTTTACCTAATTAATGCAGCCTAAAAATCCTTTAATGGATTTGGATATTAGAAGCATATTAGTGTGATATGTGTAAGCCAGGTTAAATAGATGGATCTTTAATCTAGATTTAAACTGCAAGATAGTGTCTGCCTCCCAAACAATGTTAGGTAGGTTATTCCAGAGTTTAGGTGACAAATAGGAAAACGATCTGCTGCCCGCAGTTGATTTTGATATTCTAGGTATTATCAAATTGTTTTCGAGTTTGGAGTTTGGAGAACACAGCGAACGTGGATGATTATAATGTAACAAGAGCTCATTCAAATATTGAGGTGCTAAACCATTCAGGGCTTTATATGTAATAAGCCAGATTTTAAAATCTATACAATGTTTGATAGGGAGCAAGTGCAGTGTTGACAGAACAGGGCTAATATAGTCACACTTCCTGGTTACACCCAATAAAGCATTACAATAATCTTACCTTGAGGTCATAAATGCATGGATTAACATTTCTGCATTTGACATTGAGAGCATAGGACGTAATTTAGATATATTTTTTAGATGGAAAAATGTAGTTTTACAAATGCTAGAATCATGGCTTTTTAAGGAAAGATTGCTATCAAATAGCACACCTAGGTTCCTAATTGATGACGGAGAATTGACAGAGCAGCCATCAAGTCTTAGACAGCGTTCTAGGTTATCACATGCAGAGTTTTTAGGTCCTATAATTAACACCTCTGTTTTTTTTTTTTTTTTCAGAATTTAGCAGTAAGAAATTACTTGTCATCCAGTTTTTTTTTTATACTGACTATGCATTCCATTAGTTTTTCAAATGTTTATGTTTCGCCAGGCCACAAAGAAATATAGAGCTGAGTATCATCAGCATTACAGTGAAAGCTAACACCGTGTTTCCAGATGATATCTCCCAAGGGTAACATGTAAAGCATGAAGAGTAACGGCCCTAGTACTCTGCCTTTAGGTACTCCATACTGCACTTGTGATCGATATGATACCTCTTCATTCACTGTTATGAATTGATGGCGGTCATATAAGTACGATTTAAACCATCCTAATGCACTTCCATTAATGCCAACAAAGTGTTCTACTCTTTGCAAAAGAATGTTGTGGTCAATAATGTGGAACACAGCACTAAGATCCAATAGCACTAATAGAGAGATACAACCACGATCAGTCTACTAATCTACTTAGACACCCTGAGACCAACACAGTCATCACCACACTTCACTACTGTTTCACAATCACTCATACAACACTTAGTTGTCCCACCACACATAGGCTTCTATTCCACACAGATCTGTGTCAGTCTCTCTTCTCCCTAGTGTGCAAACATGCCACAGACTGCAGATCCCATTGCCCATGAGGAAGATGTGAACACTTAGCTGAGAGGCAATGCAGACAGTCTCTCCCCCAAGACTTTTGAACTGTTATTATTTTGAATAATAATCATAATCCTGAGAAGATTTCTGACACAAGATTTAAGCCAGAACAACAACTACGAAGAGCTATTCAAGATCACCAGCTCCCTAAGGTATGCCTTCACAACCCAGCTGAAACTGAGTGACAAGCACATCACCCACCCTGAAGAGGAGCTGACACCTGTTTAACACCGCATAGACGAGCTGGAAGTGAAAGTCCAAGATCAACTCAAAGCACCCAACAAGTGGGAGCAGGAAACAACGGAACAAGTTAAGAACAGAACCCTGACAGTAGCTCAGCTCGACCAGCAACATGCAGTGGCTCCCCAGAAAGATCTGGTAAACAGACTCCAGTATGTCACACATTTACTATAGAAAGCCAAGAATGACATCAGAGACAAAAAAGCTTAAATTCGTGCTTTAGAAGACCACCTTGAAAATTACATAACTGAAATGGACAATCTGACCCAACAACTAGATGATACCAACGATGAGCTTTGATATGGTCAGAAAGGAACTTCAAGCAGAAACAAGAGCCAAGAAAAGAGAAACTGCTCTTAATCTCATCACTGCTGAGCAGAGTCCCACTTCCAAGAACTGACATATGACGAAAGAATCGAAGGGCCACAACCCAAGACCTCATCTGCCTTCGCCACACAACCCTTTGCTGCCAATGAAAGAAAACTTCCCATCTAAGCAGACCTTGGAGCTGCACATGAGATGACCATCAAAGACCTCAACAAGCTGTCTGAAAATATCAACAGGTTCAACCTGAACTCTGCAGAGGGCCACAACATCCAGGCTTACCTGCAACATATCAAATTTAATCTGGAAATGAGATCTCATGTGATTGACAGAGACAGGTTATACATCCTTAGAGCCAAGTCCAGTCCCGTGGTCTGAAACTTCCTAGATCGACAGCCCAGTCAAACAAAGTCAAACTACGAGCGACTTCATGGGGTCCTGATTAAAGAGTTTACAGACTCAGAGTCTGAACATGGACTGTTAACTGGCTTGGAAACCAAACAAGGTCGACAAGGGACTCCACAAGTTTACTACAACTGACTCTGACAAGCCTACTTTGGTGCACACAACAAACCTGACCTTGAAGAGGATGTGAACTTCAAAAGCCTCTTCCCAAAGAATCTGCACCCTGGAGTCAGTCACCATCTAGGTGTCATGGCTTGTCCGCGCTCCATGACCATCCAACAGTTGCGTGACCTAACATAGAAGGACTATAACAAGCAGAAAATAGCCTCAAAGAAAGGTAACAAAAAATCCTCACTCTTTAACTGTTAACAAAGACTCAAGCCTTGAACTAGACAACACCCAGTGGCATCACAACACCAGAATTTTCCATCAAGAGCACAGAGAACGTGACACCTATGTCCATGACAGTTTTCAGCCGAACCGCTGGAAAAATCCATGGGACCAGCCATGCTTGTCTAGAAACCCAAAAGATAAGAACAACTGGAAACCTAACCAGACATCCAAAGGTAATAACCTGACTCATCCAAGAGCAACTCTTGTGGGTAAGCAATAACAAAACCCACCTTAGCACCACTCAGACATGCACGGTGCTGAGTATGCACAAGAACAAGACTACTTTCCATCAGAAGACATGGAACAAGTCACAAGACACCAGAAAGAGTTCCTTTCAAGACCAGTTACACACATGACCACAAAGCTAAGTCATGCTTGCTTTGACCAGCGACTGAAAGCCAGCGATCACCTGGTACACAACATTATAGAGGAGACCAGCACCTGTTCAATAACCGCTCAGAACAAGCAGGTCTATCACGGCCAACCATTTATGAAAACTCTGAGGTACCAAAGAACATCACCTCAGTCACTCATTACTCACTAACAAACTGTATATGTATATGGGTGGGTGACGTGACATGGCAGTTTTGCTGTCTTCAGTGTCAAACATGTATGAATGCAAAATATATTTGCCAAAAACCTTCTCAATATTGTGCAGAACATTATGCTTTATGTGAACATATTCAACATTAAAACAGTTCATAACTAATTTTTTCAGAATTTTCAACCAAACATAACAAAACTCATATGCTGTGACTGTCCGGCACTTGTTTCTCAAAGTGAGAACTTGAATAAAACAAAAAAAAAAAAAAATGCAAAAATTCTCAAAAAAATACAGACAAATAATACAGATGTCTATTTGTGAGCCTACTCTTTTCAAAGTCCAAGCATAATGTTTTGAGTCAGATAATGATAATGGCCTAATGGTTAGAGGGTTGGACTCCCAATCGAAGGGTTGTGGGTTCTAGTCTCGGGCCGGACGGAATTGTGGGTGGGGGGAGTGCATGAACAGCTCTCTCTCCACCTTCAATACCACGACTTAGGTGCCCTTGAGCAAGGCATCGAACCCCCAACTGCTCCCCGGGCGCCGCAGCATAAATGGCTGCCCACTGCTCCGGGTGTGTGCTCACAGTGTGTGTGTGTGTGTGTGTGTTCACTGCTCTGTGTGTGCATTTCGGATGGGTTAAATGCAGAGCACAAAATCTGAGTATGGGTCACCATACTTGGCTGAATGTCACTTCACTTTCACTTTCACTACTCTCTCCAAATTTGACTGCTTATGTACAATGGAGTCTAGATGAACTGATTTATTTGTGGATCCACTCATAGTGTGGATCCACTCAGATCCACACTATGTTGTATGTTCACGGTTCATATGATATAAAAAATTATTTTAATACATATTGCAGACCAGTTTTGAATTGAAATGAAATTTGATACACAAACATATGTTCATATGGTTCATACAATATTAAAACAATGTTTGTTTTATTGTTAAATATCAAATAAATCAATAAAATTTGAATATTGCCTTGCAGCATTTAAGAGTGGTTAAATATTTCCTGCCATATGAGTGATCAGTACTCACTAGGGGTGTAACGATACGCGTATTCATATTGAACCGTTCGGTACGACGCTTTCGGTTCGGTACGCGGTACGCATTATGAATACCGAACGGTTCGTTGGAGTAATTAATTATATTTGAAAAAAAAAAAAAAGAGAGAGAGAGAAATATAATGATATGCGTTCAACAAGGTAGCCCAATAACCCAAACAACGTAACAGGCAACGCCCCTGACACTCCCGAAGAAGAAAAAAACACCATCTTATATGTTTATGTTAGGCTACTCAGCAGGCGCTCGCTCACTCAGTACACGCTGAAGGCTCGTTGCAAAATAGCCAATGCGTTTAACAGACTAGAAATGAGAAGATCCTCCAATAACCAACAGGTCTGGTGTTTGGGTGCACTTTGGATTCCCTTTAAGCTATAATGGTGATGGCAAGAGAGTGGTGGATAAAAAAAACAACGGTATGTCGCATCTGCAACATGACAGGGTACACCAGCGGGAATACAAAAAAAAAAAAAAAAAAACACCAGCGTGAATATCTGGGATATATGCGTCAGTACTATCTGGGAAAAGACGAAAAAAAGGAGAAACATGCACGCAGCAAACTATCCCTGCAGCATTTAGAAACTATAGGTTACAGGGAATCCAACCCAAACACCAGACCTGTTGGTTATTTTAGGATCTTATATTTCTGGTCTGTTAAAGGCATTCGACATTTTGCAACGAGCCTTCAGCGCGTGCTGAGTGAGCGAGCGCCTTAGGGGCCGTTCACATATCGTGCCTAAAAACGCATGGAAAACGCTAAGCGCGTCTTTCTCCTCCTTTCCAAAGCGCTTGGGCAGAAGCGCTCATGAGGCGTCTGTCTTTGCTAAGCAACAATGACGTGCTCTCTCCATGAGACGCGGAAATTTCAGCGAAGGATAAATGGATTTGCAGCTCTAAAAATCGCTTGCAGTAGCTCTGCTACTAAATTTATTTCAAAATTGCAATCCATATACAACTATGATCAGCTGATCCTTCATCTTGGCTGAGCTCTCAACGTTGTTACGGGAAAGGATGAAGCTGATTGGTTAGTTCTTGTCACATGACCCGCGGTGCGCTTGCGGCATTCTGAAAAGTTGAGATGTTTTTACATTTTGCTGTATCTAAAACGTATCGAACCGAACCGAACCGTGACATCAGTGTATCGTATCGAACCGAACCGTGAATTTTGTGAACCGTTACACCCCTAGTACTCACCAATAAGTAGGATAATACATGGTTTGCATTGACACATGGCGACATTATCATATGGTGTGACACTATATCATTTGGTGTGACATTCCAAATTGTGAAAATAACATACCTTTATTAATGATAAAACCTGAAAATGTTCATGGAATACATAGAAAATAGTATCAGCAAGAGTCACAAATATTTTTATAATTTTCTAGCAAGGTTTGTCACAATAAATAGAAAATATGTTGAAAGACCGACGGCATAGGTCTCACATTGAGCAATGTTTTAAAAAATAATACACAAATTTAATTAATTTTCACAAAACTATAATGGATCACAGTTTAGTTATGATAAATGACTTTGATAAAGTGAGTAACTTAAGAAAGGTATAATCCATTTTCAGTTTATATACAATTATTTTCATGTCACACCATATGACGATTGTAAGCACTAATACAACAAATTGTCACATAAATTCTGATTCCAATTGAAAATTTTGAAACAACATATGTTTCTATAAAGATGAGAGTTAGTAGAACAAAAGTCAACCATTTTTATGCCTGTTATTTGAAATTTTTGAAAAAACACTTTTTTATGGTACATATGTCACTGACCCATATGTATATGTATGTGTATATGTGTATGTGTATTTACCTTTTCCATTTATTTGTTGTATTTTTAATGATTTTTTTTTTTTTTTTTTTTTTTGTATATATTTTTCAGGACCCCAGGAAGAATAGCTGCAGCACAGCTGTAGCTAATGGGGATCCTTTCAATAAAAACTCAAAAACTCAAACTCAAATGAACTCCAAGAACCACATTCCTGCCTGTGCAACAGCAAACACCAAAGCACAGAAGGTCAGAAATTCTGCCACAGCCAGAAGGCATCACAAGAAGAATGCAACATATAGTAGGAGACAAAGTTTGCTCCCCACCTTCACATAGCCTGCCAAACTACCTCCAACTGTCTGCTAAAGAACTTCCTGTCTTGCTGGATTGACCCCCATTAGATCATGGACACACTCTCATCCAAGCCAAGGGTGCAGAGAGCCAGTCTTCAGTTATATACGAGAAAAGGGGGGAGACAACACAGACTGAAACAGATCTGACCACACATACATTACACCATTAACAAACACATTACCTAGACCCAGTGGTAACAACATCTAATGATAACACATTCAACAAACATATTCTTCCCACAAGTAGAATTTCCCAATTTTAGCATAACAAAGTTACCCACACACATCATCAAGAAACATGCAGCCATTCTCAAAACAGCTAGAACACCTGACACTAATTTAAGGTACATGACAAACTAGCTGCACATAACATCCTAGCAAAACAGTAGCTAGGAATTCTAGGAAAAACCACAGCAGCTTTGTTTTCAGCTTTGTTTTGTTTTGTTTTGTTCTTCTTTTATCTATCATTTTCCTTCCCCTCTTTTCTGAGTAGGTGAAACAACTAGATACCCTGCAAGGGTCGAAGGTCTGATATTAGGATTGACCTGCCAAACCTAATATGCGCCAGCCACTATAAACTAAATGAAAGCCAGAGAGCTCCATGCATGATAGGTCAATTCATTTTATTGCAATTGACGTTACTAGAAAATTTGGTAACACTTTATAATAACTGCATGCTATTAATCATTAGTTAAGCATTAGGGAACAGTTAATTCATAATTTATAAAGCATTAATAGACATTTATAAGCAGTTTATAAATACAGATATAAATGCTTTATACCTGATTTAAAAGCATATCTATAATGTATTTAATAATTGTTTTTCATACTTTATTAATGATCAATTTATAATTTATAAATTAAGCATAGCATTATTTACACACCAGTTATTAAGCAGTTGTCCGTGGTTCATAAGATCACTTAGAAATTCTAAGTAAATGATTAATAAACTATTTGAATGTGCATTCATACATCTTTTTATTCAGACATATAGTAATAGTTACTTATAGTGTTAATAAATGGTTTATTAACATGAATTTCTACTGTAATTCAGGATTAATTCAGGTAGTTATAAAACATATGTAGTTGTTAGTTAACGATTTTTGTGAGCTCATCTAAAGTGAGGACTATTTATGCCTTGTAAAGCTTTTACAAATGAGATTTAAAGGCTTTTGATATTTCTATGTTCTGTATCACTGTGTTGTATTTGTTTCTGTTTTTTGTTTAGAAGATAACTGAGCCTTTAAATATCCTTTATAAATGCTTTACAAGGCATAACTAGTCCTCACTTTAGATGAGCTCACAGGAATAGTTAACTGACCACTACTAAATGCTTTATAACTACCTGAATTTACTACATTTCTTGTGATCTTATGAATCACTGGCAACTCCTAAATAACTGGTTTGTAAATAATGCTATACTTCATTGATAAATGATAAATTGATCATGAATAAAGTATGAAAATACAATTATTAAATACATTATAGATATGCTTTTAAATAAAGAATAAAGCATTTATATCTGTATTTATAAACTACTTATTACTGTCTATTAATGCTTTATAAATTATGAATTATCTGTTTACTAATGCTTAATTAATGATTAATAGTGTGCAGTTATTATAAAGTGTTACTGAAAAGTTACTGTAAACATTTAAATTAAGACAACTTAGAACCAAGCAAAGTTAACCACAAATTTGATTGATGAATCAACATACTGGAACAAATTAGAACAATGATTTCCAAAATGATCTAAACTTTCCTCAATGTACTAAACTACATTGACGAATTGAACTTAACCATGTGTACCTAAATAACCTGATACCTGCACCAGTACAGTAACTGTCATGGAGATGTTGTCTTGTTGTCTGCTTCTTCTGCCTTTGTTTCTCAAGCGATTGATGATATCTTCAGCTAAACACCTCGCGGATCGAAGGGGGGGATGTAGGGTATCAGACACAAATCAGACCCTTTAAGATTCAATGGAGAGCATGGTTGAAACATGAGGAGCCGAATTCCACAGAAAGGCTTAAGACAACAGGATGTTCGTAAATCAAATCCACGCGCCAGCCAGTCTGAAGCAAATTAACCAACCAACTCTTTCACAGAACAGCCTCAACATAAACACCATTAGGAAACATTTACAATTCCAACTCAGAAAGGAGATTTGGGGCAAGTAATCAAGATTGATGGTCAAAGAGATGCACAGCATGACAATCACATGTAAATCCAAGATATTAATAATGATCACAAGCTCTTTGGATTTACTTTTCCCCCACCTAGAAGAAAAGAACCAGACTGAAATTCCTTTACCTCTGGTGTCCACAGAACGTCCTCATGTCCAATAATGGCACATAAACTGTCTTTTACAGAAGTAGATGCACCAAAATGAATTAAAAAAAGACTTACACGAATAAGAGGAATTTCAGTCCATTGCTTAACACCATATAATATATGTAACCCACACTTTTGTCTATAATGTTTCTAAATCACTTCATTTCTAATCTACATTTCTAATCATTGTGATGTCTTTTTAATAACTATTGCATAGCTTAAGGATTCATATTCATGCTTAGTATGTGTGTGCTTGAATCTGGCTTGAAAAATTTTGACAATCAAGTATTTGTCAAATGTATCATAATATTGTTATAGGAATCATGCCCAACAAATTTGGACCACTATATCAATTGATAAGACAACATATGATTTATGAACGGGCAGGAGAAACATTGCAACACCATGAGCAAAGACAATATCTAATTGGTCCAGACAACATTTGAGGTGTGGCCGAAAGGCCAGTACACAGGACATCATCAAATTTTGCTTTTAGCTTTTGTTTTTGTTTTAACACTTAGCATTTGCTTTTTGTTTTTGCTCTTAGCCATGCTTTTTGCCATTATTTTTGCATTCTTTGAGCACAGTTCCAGCATGCTTCAGTCTGCACGCCTGCTGGTACTTAGCCACGATGAGAAGAAACATCACCTACTGTAGTCTCATCAAACTTTACTTCTGTTCTTTTACTTTCTTTTCTTTTCCGTCTAGAGTTTTGTGTTCTGAGTTATGTTTTGTAATGCTGTGTCTCCAAGTCTGACCTCGAGTGCCCACCTAAAACTACAACCAGCCCACAACTCTGCATCTTCAGACAACTCCCAACCACGGGCTTCCCAAGACGTCACTTCAATGACTACCTAACTTTCAGCCAATCGGCAACCTCGGAATCCCCACCTTTTCTACTACAACAAAGGGAAACCCCCTTTACATAGGTAATGCAAGTAACATACCTCCAGACTCTGAACTGTACTGGTGTATCTAATATAATTTTAACCTCATTATGGAACTCAGTGCGAGGGTTATATAGTGATTGATGGTTGTTCATGTCTATGCAATTTCACATATTGCTGTAAACTTGGGATTTCACATTTTCAATCTCTTAGACTCATTCTTTCCTAACTTTCTCTCTTCCTGCAACTTGTGTAAATCTGTGAGTGTGTTTGCTTATGTGTTAGATTAGTTTATATGCCTTAGATTTATCTAATAAAACCATATTCATATTGAAAAGAGTTGTATCTTGTGTTTTGTGCTTACAAGGAAATTTCTTAAACTGCTGATCTTGTTATTGTGCTAATTAATAGTTTTTTCACTATACTTTGGATATTAATATCTATTGCAGAGTTGATTTTATACGGCTCATTCAATGAATTGCTGGCCATCTCAGTGATAAGCCGTAAAACAGTGATTTTGTCCAAATTCCCTCTTAAATCTTAAATGATTGCATTTGAGCTAAACTGTTTCCTGTTTCCCTTACAAAGTGAAAAAAAAGAAAGAAAAAGTCATGATATTTGCCAAATATGGTAACCCATAATCCAAATTGCTGCTCTGCATTTAAACCATCCTAGTGAACACACACAGCAGTGAGAAGGGAACACACAATGAACACACACCCAGAGCAGTGAGCAGCCATTTTGCTCCAGCACCCTGGGAGCAATTGGGAGTTCAGTGCCTTGCTCAAGGGCACTTCAGCCATGAGTATTGAGGGTGGAAGAGAGCACTGTTCATTCACTTCCCCCACCTACAACACCTGCCAGCACTAAGACTCAAACCTGCAACCTTCAGGTTACAAAGCCAACTCTATAACCATTAGACCACAGCTGCCCCTTTTCAATATAGATAAGACTTTATTGGACAAATCTAAGACATAAACTAATCTAACACATAAACACTCACTCAAAGCACTCACACATTCACACAATTTGCAGAAAGAGGGAAAGTGAGGAAAGAATGAGTTTAGGAGACTGAAAATGTGAAATCCCAAGTTATAGCAATCCAATTGCTTAGACCTGAATGACCATCAATCATTCAATTAACCCTCGCATGAAGTTTCTCAATGAGACTATTAAAATTTATCTTAAATGCACAATTTTAGCTAGAATATGGAGGTTTTACTTGCGTTTCCTGTGTTAAGTGATTTAATCCTTGGGTTAAATCGGTTGGGGTTTCCCTTGGGCAGTGTAGTCTGCTGAAAGGGTGTTTCCCAAGGTTGTTGATTGGAAGGAGGTTCATTAGTCATTTGAAGTGACATCTTGGGGAGTCAATTGTTGGGTGTTGGCAGAAGAATGATGCAGAGTTGTGGGCTGATAGAAGTTTTGTAAGTTTTTGGAGGTTTGCGGCAAAACTTAACTAATAACACAAAACTCTCAACAGAAAATAAAATAAACTCAAGTACAAGAAAGAAAGAAGAAAAAGTGTGACAAGACTTTATGGCTTATCTCCTCATGATGGTTGTGGAGCACCTGGAATTTAAGCCAGAGCATGCTCAAAGAGCGCTAAAAACATTACGGCAAAAAGCATCAGCAAAAGCAATTATTATTTTTTTTTTTGTCCTAAGTTTTTAAACTTGGCTGCTGGACAGATACCAAATGATGTCTTGACCAATTAGACATTGTCTTAGCTCAGGGTGGTCTCCTCCTAATACATAAATCAACATGTTATCTTATTAGTCACATTGTCCATTTTCCTGCTCTTGCAGAATATAATTTAAACATGATTTCTATAACAAGAATCTAATGCATTTTTTTAAAGAATTGATTGATAGAAAAGTTTGAAGTTTGGCTTTTCAAAGTCATACAGACCAACTATGAGTATAGAATTAAGTATAAACTATTCAATAGTTAGGCTATTCAAAAAGACATACACAATGAGTGATTATGGCATGATAGTCAAATGTGTGGGTTAAAATCATGATATGGAGTTATATATAGGATTTATATTTGCTCATAATTCCTTTCAGCATCAATTATTTTAAGCTGCTAAGCAGGTGTAGCATGTTGCTTATATAAGAAACTACAAACAATATATTTCTGCGTTTATATTTGTCAAAATCCACATTAGATAGATAGGTTATTGTAAAAACTTAGTAGTGCTTTAAAAGAATGTTATGAACAAACCCATATTATTAATCTTAAAAATCATAGCTTGATGGTAATTGCAATGCAGCTGTAACCATGTTACGATTATATTTCATGATGTATTTTGCAAAAGGTCCAAACACTATATTTTGATGGTCCCTTTTGAACATTCTGCTGACAATATTTAATGTTGCACCTACATGTCTACTAACTCTCATCAGAATATAAGTAGGCTGTTTGCTTAATTTCTGCTAAATATTTATTGTCATGTAAATATATAAAAAAATTGTCCTTGCTCTTCCAACCCTTTTAATGGGGAAAGCGGGTGTTTGTTAAAGTGCGTGCATCTGTAATAAAACGTCCCTCACACGGCGGGGGAAAAACAAAATCCTCCTGTAGCGAATCCATGCATTATTATAAGATAAATATCCAAATTGAAAATGTAATAAACACTTTTTTCCTAACATCTGCTGACTAGCATAAACCTAGGATGCTTTCAATGGTGAGTAGAAGATGGACAAATTTTCATTGATGATCATTTCATTAATTATGAGGTTCAGGTGCATTAAATCAGAATTCCGGGGAAAGTGAACAAGTGGGTGAAGCGTGCTGATCTGGTGATGATGTGTTGTAATTGGTCTGTGATGATTGTGAGTACCCCTTCCTCCACAGTCGGCTCCTGATAGCTGGATGAAACGACGACGAGGTCTACCTCGACCTCTAGGAACTGGACATGTGTGAGGCGCTCTGGATTGAGAATTTCATGATGAGTGACCCAGGAGCACTCCTCAGGACCATAGTCCTCCCAGTCTATGAGGTACTACAGCCTGGGGCCCCACTGCCATGAGTCATGAATGGCCCGATTCGGTATATGGCTTCCTTGTCTGCAATTTCGGAAGGAGGAGGTACCTCATCACCACCAGATTCTGTGGGGGAAGAATACAAAGGTTCAGAGTGAGGTTTAAGGAGGGACACATGATAGATGGTGAGATGTGGTAGTGAGGTGGAAGGTTTAGCCTGTAGGTGACTTTGTTGAGCTGCCTCTGCAAAGTAAATGGACCTATGTACCGGGGACTCAGCTTATGGCTAGGCAGGTCGAGACGAATTTCCCATTTTGATAGCCACACTTTCTGGCATGATTGGTAGTGAGGGGTCAGTGTTCTTCTGGTGTCAGCTTGCCTCTTGTGTCTCCAGACTGCCTGTTGGAGATGCCATACTCTCTTGCTCTGCTTAAATCGGTTGGGGTTTCCCTTGGGCAGTGTAGTCTGCTGAAAGGGTGTTTCCCAAGGTTGTTGATTGGCAGGAGGTTCATTAGTCATTTGAAGTGACATCTTGGGGAGTCAATTGTTGGGTGTTGGCAGAAGAATGATGCAGAGTTGTGGGCTGATAGAAGTTTTTCTAAGTTTTTGGAGGTTTGCGGCAAAACTTAACTAATAACACAAAACTCTCAACAGAAAATAAAATAAACTCAAGTACAAGAAAGAAAGAAGAAAAAGTGTGACGAGACTTTATGGCTTATCTCCTCATGATGGTGGTTGTGGAGCACCTGGCATTTAAGCCAGAGCATGGTCAAAGAGCGCTAAAAACATTACGGCAAAAAGCATTGGCAAAAGCAATTTTTTTTTTTTTTTTTTTTTCCTAAGTTTTTAAACTTGGCTGTTGGACATATACCAAATGATGTCTTGACCAATTAGACATTGTCTTAGCTCAGGGTGGTCTCCTCCTAATACATAAATCAACATGTTATCTTATTAGTCACATTGTCCAATTTCCTGCTCTTGCTGAATATAATTTAAACATGATTTCTATAACAAGAATCTAATGCATTTTTTTAAAGAATTGATTGATAGAAAAGTTTGAAGTTTGGCTTTTCAAAGTCATACAGACCAACTATGAGTATAGACTTAAGTATAACTATTCAATAGTTAGGCTATTCAAAAAGACATACACAATGAGTGATTATGACATACAATACAATACAATACAATATTTATTCATAAAGCACATTTAAAACAACCAAGGCTGACCAAAGTGCTGTACATAGCAGAGAATAAAATGCAGAGCAGTACCGGACAAAAGAAACCACTGAAAAAAAAAAAAAAAAAATTAAAAAAAAAAAGCATTAATCGTATCAGAATCAATGAGCATCAAAAGCAAGAGAAAACAAAAAAGTCTTTAAAGAAGATTTGAAGATGGAAACTTAAGGAGCCAGCCTGATATAGAGAGGCAGACTGTTCCAAAGTTTTGGGCCTGCAGTCGCAAAAGCACGGTCACCTCGTTTTTTTAAGCCTGGATCTAGGCACGATGAGAAGACAGTGATCGCTGGATCTCAAAGTACGAGAAGGAGTGTACGGACAGAGCAGATCAGTCAGGTACTGAGGGGCCAAATTGTTAAGAGCTTTATACACAAAAAGTAAAATTTTAAAATCAATTCTTAATTTAACAGGTAGCCAATGGAGTTTGAATAAAATAGGGGTGATCGACTCATACTTGCGTGTCCCAGTGAGTAGTCTAGCTGCTGCGTTTTGCACTAGCTGTAGGCGAGAGAGAGAGGACTGAGATAGACCAAAGTAAAGTGAATTACAGTAGTCTAGTCGTGATGTTACGAATGCGTGAGTCACTATTTGAAGATTACTCTGAGTTAAAAACGGTTTCACTTCAGAGAGCTGGCGAAGCTGAAAAAAGCATGACTTTACAACAGCACTGATCTGTTTCTCAAATTTTAAGTTGTGGTCAAACAGAAAGCCCAGATTTCCTGCGCAGTGAGTTTCATACGGTGCAAGAGAACCACGCTCAACATCAAACACACAGTTTTCCTTGGGCCCGAAGATAATTATTTCAGTTTTATTTTGATTTAGGTTTAGAAAGTTACTTGAAAACCAAAGTTTAAGATCACGTAAACAGGCAAACAAGGGTTGTAGAACATTTTTATCATTATGTTTTAAAGGAAAATAAATCTGAGTATCGTCGGCACACAAATGGAAGGATACTTCATATTTATATTTGGAAAAATCTTCACTAGAGCGTTGGGTAAGACAACGAGTTAAACGTGCCAGTGATGGATTTTTAAGTGTGCGTCCAGTGAGAGGAACAGTAAAAAGTACAGGCATATGGTCAGAGAAAGATGCACTGTTGATTTCTATATTTAAAATAGAGAAACCATGGGTTAAAATCAAATCAAGGGTGTGGCCATGGATATTAGTTGGAACAGAAACCCACTAAGTAAAGTCAAAAGACTCAATCATATTTAGAAATTCAACTGAATATGGTTTCGAAGTACAGCAAACGTGAATGTTGAAATCACCCAGCAGTAATATTTTGTCGTGTTTGATAACTAGATCACCCATTAGAGCAGCAAGCTCACTTAGAAAGTCCTTATTTTGCTGAGGAGGACGATAAATTAGAGCTATGGCAATGGGGTTAACTAAGACTAATTGTAACGATTGCACCTCAAAACTGTGGTAGGAGCCGGTAGGTAGAGATCGACAGTGAAGAGTGTTTTTAAAAACAGTAGCAAGACCTCCACCGTGGCCAGACAAACGCGGGGAGTTTAAGAAGTGACAGCCGTGGGGCACCAGTTCCGAAAACGGAGATAACTCGCCGGGCCATACTCTCTTGCTCTGCTGAAACCAGTTGTTCACAGCTGGAACCTCTGAGGGCTCACCCGAACAGAGAAATAAAGGAGGTTGGTACCCAAGGATACACTGGAAGAGGGTGAGCCCTGTGGTGGATAATCTTAGAGAGTTCTGGGCATACTCCACATAAGGAAGTGGCCGGTCCTGGTTCTGGTGGCAGTAGAACCTCAGGTACCTACCAATTTCCTGGATCTTTCACTCAGTCTGGCCATTAGTTAGAGGGTGGTAACCAGAGGGTGTCTTACTGACACTCCCAGCAGTTTGAAGACAGCCTGTCATACACAATAAATTAATTGGGGACCACAATCTGATACAATGTCTTCAGAAAGGCCGAAATTACAAAATAAATTTTGAAAGAGCACTTTAACAGCTTCAAAGGCAGTGGTTAATCCTTTTTGAGAGAGATGAGTTTGCATGCCTTTGAGAAATGGTCAATGACGACAAACACACAAGTATGATTGTCAGAAAATGGAAGGTCAGTCATGAAATCAATGCCCAGATGAGACCATGGATGGTGTGGAATTGCCAGAGGAACCAGCTTGGAGTGTTGGTAATGGCACAGACTCAGGATCCCTTGATGTACCGGGAGATATCCTGAGCCATGGTGGGCTACCAGTAGCGATGATGTAAGAGCGAGAGGATACGTTGATTACCTGGGTGTCCAGACCCTGGAAACTTATGAGTCCCTAAGGAGCAGACAATAGGTTTGTGGTACTTAGAGGAGCCCCTCTGGAAATCCCGGCATAGCAGGTTCGGAGTGGTTAGCTTGGGTAATTTGCTTATTAATGGACCACTGGATCAGGCTGACAATCATGGCTGGAAGGAGGATATGTTCTGGAGAATTGTTTTCAGGATCAGGTTGATAAACTCATGATAGGGCACGAGCCTTACAGTTCTTATTTCCAGGTAGATATGAGACAGTAAAATAAAATCTGGTGAAGTCTCTTAGCATAACACAGATATTCAAAATTCCTGTGATTAGTGATGACCTCAAAATGGCAATTTGCTCCCTCTAGCCAGTGTCTCCACTCCACTAGAGATAGCTTGATGACTAGGAGCTCATGCTTTTCGATATTGTGTTTCTGCTCCACCAGGGACAGCTTCTTGAAATAGAAGGTGCATGGATGGAGTTGTGAAGGATCACCCTGCCACTGTGAAAGGACCACTCCAACCCAGGTGGAAGAGGTGTTAACCTCAGCGATGAACAGGAGATCTGGATTGGGATGAACAAGGACCGGAGTGGTTTGGCTTTTAAGGCAGATGGGTTCTAGTACAGAGACATGGGCTGTCCCTTGAGTAGAGAGGTGAGAGGTGAACTTAGCAGACTGATTTATTTGTGGATAAACCTTCAGTAGAATTTCACAAATCTCAGAAAGCTTTGTGGTTCCTTGATGGTAGCTGGTTGAGGTCAGTTCTGGATAGTTTCCACCTTTCTGTGGTCTGTCTGGATGCCGTGTTGGTCAATGACATAACCCAGAAAGTGTACTGAGCTGGTGTGGAACTCGCAATTCTCAAGCTTGAGATAGAGATGACGGTGCTTCTCTAGGATCTGGTTCACTTGGAGGTGATGCTCGGCCAGGTTCCTGGAATATATGAGGATGTCTTCGATGTAAACTATGACATTGGAGGATCTCCTGGAACACCTCATTCATATAGGCTCAGAAGACAAAGGGTGAGTTGGACAGGCCATACAGCATAGCCTGATATTCATAGTATCCAGATGGTGTTACAAAGGCAGTCTTCCACTCATCACCCCAGCATATACGAGTGAGGTGGTATGCGCTTCACAGATCCAGCTTGGAGAAGATGCGAGCTCCCCGTAGCTGTTCCAGATCTGCTGGGACCAGAGGAAGTGGATAACTATTCTTCACAGTGTGAGAGTTGAGATGAGTCAATTGTAACGGATATGCAGATCATCGATTCATGTGTTTAATTCAGATTTTCCAAATGAAACTCTTTTTGCACCAAGTGCCTGGCCTGGCGCCAGCCTGGCTGGACTTAAATTATTTACGATGCCCATGCGAGCTTCAAAGAAGAAATGAAAACCCCCAACCACATTCCAACATACACAAAAGGAAACCTTTCGTAAAGTTCCTTACTTTTAGCCACGTTTCTGCAACCCCCATCTTTGCAGGTCGTAAAACTTTACGACCACCCTGGACACTGGAGAGGAGAGAAGCCAAATCTTCTCCCCAATGCATTCTATGGAATGAATTCGTTACCTGTTAGTTTTTATGTTTTATAAATGTATTACGTATTCCCTTTTGGTACATTTAGATGTTTCCCAACATCTGCAGTGTTATCATGTGTTAAGCAAATCTTTAAATATGTGTAATTCTACATTTGAATGTAACTTCATGTTTTGATCACATATACCTATTATGTTTAGTCTTGTTCTAATCATCATGCTCTGACAGACCCATTTATCTAGAGCAAAGTAATGGAAAAATGTATGTAATCTGAAGTACGAACCGATAGAAATATCCCTGATGGAATCGGACAAGCACTAGATCACCAGGGGGGGTTGTCTCCACAGAGACAAAGGAACTTTTCCCTCCGCTTCAGATCGCGGACATTCATTCGATGCTCCCTCGAAAATGGGCGTGAACTATTTCAAGCTATAAGAATTGACCAAACAAGGTCCACCCTCTCTTCTTCCTCTTCTTCTCGTTCTTGGTTCTCGGACACGCTGCTCTCCTGTGCGACCCTCCGCGCGGCCTCGCGCCGCGCTCATAGCGCAAGCCCCCCCCTCAGCACAGGGGCTGAGAGAAAAAGCCATTTTAATGGCTCCTTTAGAAGCTTTCGTTTTTGTTGTTTCTTTTCTTTTCTTTACTAAGTTTATTCAACTATTCGCCTCTCCACGCAAGGAAGACGAATTCTGGAACATTGTTTGTTGAACCTTTCAAATACCACGCGAGGACAGAACAAAGGACCACGTGCTCCACGCTCACGCCAAGATCAAGCGCAGCGTGCACGCGCGTCACATGGCCTCCGGCACACGCCACGCACATTGGACATTTTGCAAGTATCACTTTCTCTATGGAGATTTAAATGCTGCTTTAAATTGTTGTTATGATCTGAACGTTGTTGGCTTCCAAAAGTTACTGACTATGATTTCCATACCTGAGCTCCTTATGTGATCTCATTCTACTTTCTCTCTCTCTCTCTCTCTCTCTCTCTTATTTGGATTCCGTTATGTCTTGTAAAGCTTACTGTTTGTATTGTCGTACGCATATTTACTCTGTGTGATTTGTAGTTTGATGTATTACTAGTTTAATTATTAAAAACCCATATACTGACGATTGGCTTGGACTCCACCCCACTTACATTACGAGTCACTGAGATGTCTGATCTATAGCTACAAGCTCTAAATTTAGAAACTAAGTTTATCATAAGGATAGGATAATATTTTCATGGCCAGAGAATACTTTTCCTTGAATTATAAGGCGTGATAACTTTATTGAAAATTGATAGGTCAACAGTGGTCTGCTGGACATACCACTGTTTGATTTGCAGTAATTTACAGTAAGAGATATCACAATAATTGGTATGAAGAATGGAATATTGACATATTAATGAGTAAGTTACAGTGCCCTGTGATATTTATTGGTATAGGCAATTGAGCTATTTTTCATAATCAATCAAATTTAATGTAACTGTCATCTAAGATATAAATTAATCATATTCCTGATTAATTATTCAAATTCCCTATATATCATTTGAGTTAATTATTCTGTAAAACTCATTGTTGCTACACAATGCATGGCCAAAAAAGCTTGAAACAGCAAGGCATGTTGATGTTCGAATAAAGTGTCATTGAAGTGCCTCCTGGATGTACTCCTCCATGGCCCTCTGCTCCAGGATAGACAGTGGGTAAACTCTGCCCTTGGCTAGAGTAGCCCAAGGTAGCAGGTCGATTGCACAGTCCCATGGCTGATGTGGAGGAAGTTCGGTTGCCAACCACTTGCTACATACATCCTGGAAAGCCTTGTACTCTTGTGGAATCTCCTCCTTGTGTTCCACATCAAGGCTCTCGATGGTGGTAAAATTGATAGAGAGATATGTTGGTTTCTGTTTGGAGAAGGTTTTAGAACAAGGAATGGAAGGTTTCTGGACAGATGACAGGAATGTATGGAAACAAGATTCACTCCATTGCAGTATTTCACTGGTGTTCCAATTGATACTTGGATGGTGTTGTGACATTCATGGGCATCCCAGGATGATATATGTGGTGCATCCTTCCAGTACCATGAACGTGATCTCCTTGGTGTGCTGGCATCCAATAAGGAGTGTCAGTGTCATCGTTTACATCGAAGACATCCTCATATATTCCAGGAACCTGGCCGAGCATTGCCTCCAAGTGAACCAGATCCCAGAGAAGCACAATCTAGCAACTTTCCTTGGATGGTGTGAATTCTCAAATCCTGTAAGCAGCTTTTCCTCCGGACATTTAATTTTTGAAGAAGGAGTGTTGAGATAATGTTCCCCGTGGAGCCCTAGTTGATGAGGGCTTTCGCTGAAACACAGATTTGTGGAGTAAAGATATGTACATGTAACGGGTACTGTGGCAATGGCACCGTGGTAAACAGATTAACTCCTGTAAAACAGGAGAGAAACGAGGAGACAGTGTATCAGTTTGAGCTCTCTTCAGTAATGAGAAACTCACAACTCACACAGCTACAGTAAACCTGTCACCCGACCCTGCCCCTGCTGGCCTGGAGCAAACACTACACAATTAAATTTGAAGTAGCAAAATCACATACAAATAGAAACCGTTGAGATGCTTGTTTAAAAAAAAATACAAAATGCAATAACTTGTAAAAGACAAATAAAAGACAATAATTGTGAATATACTTAAAACACAAATACAACACTTTTGTGGTTGTCACACACTCCCCAACAAAAAGAAATGGGTCCCACCATTTTCTGCTCAAACTTTTTTTTTTCTTTTTACCAAAACTCTCTTTTCCCTTTCAACAGGCAGCAGGAAGAGGTAATATGTATGGTGGTGATGTTACAGTGTAAGGTATGTATGTAAATAGCGGGTAAAAGCTAGAATAGGAGTTAAGTGGATATGTTGGTGATGAATATGGGATAAGCGAGTGCAAGGGTTGGGTGGTATGAGGTACCGTGTACACAGGTGATTGTAAGTGTGTGTTTGCCATATTAACTGTGGCTTGTGTTGTCAGTGAAGCTTCGTCATATCCATCTTGTTCCTCAGGTTCAGCAACAACAGATTGACCTTCATCCTCTGCGGGTTCCTCTATCTCTGCATCTTTCTCAGACATCAGATCTACTTCAGGTAAGTAGTGCATCCTAACTCTCTCTTTTTCCTGGGCAGGTACTGGAGTTGGGCGACCCAGAGTGAGGGCAGGCTGTTGTTGTGGGATTACAAAGGGCATTACCTGTATCCTTTCTGCTGGTACTATCAGCCAATAACGATGGCCATCTGAATCATCATCAGAATTTGAGTCTGAATTAGTGTTGCTTTCGTCAACGAAAATTATGACTAAATATCTTCGTCAAACGAACCTTTATCACGTGACGAAAATGAGCGGAGAAGCAACGTAAATGCTGATCATGTGACGATAACTATAATTAAATGTATAATGCATTATTGTTGACGAATAAAAATGAGACTTAATGTGGTTTACAAAATAAAAACTATGCTAAAATGTCTATTCATTTTCGTTGACCAAAACGAGACGAGACGAAATGTTATAACCTTATTTCGTCTCGTTTAGTCGTAGTATTTTTGCAGTAATTTCTGTTTCCTGCTGTGTCTCCGTTTCGGGAGGATGCATCAGGTTGCACTGCGCAGACGCAGGCGACGTCACTTCCTCAAGCCTCACTCGCGGCATTATTTAGATATTTAGACTGCGGTGAGTGTCATGGTTAGTGTATGTAAACGACAACAAAGTTAAGTCTATTAGCCTGACAGAGAGAAAGGGTCCGATGGCCGGCCAGCCGGGGTTCATCTTTGGAAGAAAAAGAATAGAAAACTGAATGTGTTGTGAAAAAAGATGGGGAGAAATGCGGCCACAAAATCACCGGAAAAAAACACCACAAACCTTAAGAGACATCTCAAAGCATTCCATAATGAAATTGAGGTAAGTCAAAAGACATTAACATAACGTTACTTTCTATATTAGAAAGCTCATGCCAAGCCAACTCATGAGGCTGTGGTTAATGTGCCTCATTTTAACGTTAGCTTTAGACGTTAGCCACTGCAGCTGAAAACGACTGAGACAAACGTGTGTGACTAGCGTGTGTGCGTGTGCGTGTGTATTTGTTTGTGAGTGTGTGTGTGTGTGTCTGTTTATGTGAGAGAGTGTAAAGTGGGTTCTTAGTTCCTACCTGACTGACTGACATCCCTTGTTGGCCAAATACTTTAGCTAGTTTTTTTAAATTCACATAGCAATCACTCTGAACTGAATTTGGCATCAACAACATGACTTTGAAAGTTTGAATACCGTATTCTAGATAAGTATTCTAGATTCTAGATAAGAAAACCTTGTTTGAAATGGGTTTGGCTAAAAGAAAATTTTGGTTTATATTTTGGTCTATACTACTAGGTACTTACACTATATTGACTGGGTTAAATAGAATTGCATTACCAAAAAGAGGCTAAAATACAATTTTCATTGACTAAAACTTGACTAAAAATGTCATCAGTTTTCGTCGACTAAAACTAGACTAAAATAGTCATGGATAATTCTGACTAAAATAAGACTAAAATGCTCAGACTTTTAGTTGACTAAAACTAGACTAGACTAAAAAGAGTATGAACGTGACTAAAACTAATATAAACTAAAATGACAGCTTGACACAAAGACTAGACTAAAACTAAAATTAAAACAGGCCACCAAAAACAACACTAGTCTGAATCTAATTATTCCTGCAGATCTGCACATTCTGGACCATTGGTACTTTGAGTCTGGCATTTAGTTTTGTTTGTGCTTCTTTCAGGAGTGTCATGGCATGGAGGAGCTTCAACTGGGAGGTCATTCGCTAATAACAGCAAATTGCGGTGTAGTGTTCTTGTCTTTCTCTTGTCCCCAGATTCAGGGTATACTACGTACACTGGGCTATCCGCGAACTGTTCTTTAACAACGTAGATGGACTTTTCCCAGTATGACCGCAGTTTTCCTGGTCCACCACGCTCACTGAGGTTCCTGACCAAGACCCTTTCACCAGGCTGTAGTACCACTCCTCTTGCTTTCTTGTCATAAAGCACTTTGCCCTTTGCACTGGCCTGTTTGCTGCTCTCATTGGCAGTTCGATACGCGTCAGTCATCTGCTTTTTCCATTTTTTGCATATCCCTTTGGTGAGTAAGGATCTGTCTCTTCAACCAACCCAAACAGTAAATCAATGGGAAGGTGAGGATGGCGGCCATAAAGAAGAAAAAACGGTGAGAAGCCTGTCGACTTGTGCCGAGTACAGTTGTACGCATGTACAACTTTTGGAATTTGGTCTTTCCATCGTTCATTTTCTTTCTCTGGCAAAGTTCTTAACATCTGGAGTATCGTCCTATTAAACCGTTCCGCAGGGTTTCCCTGGGGATGGTATGGTGATGTTCTTGAATGACGAATAACTGACAGCTGTTGAAGAGTATGAAAAAGCTCATTCTCAAATTCAATTGGTGCAACTTTGAAGGATATCTGAAGCGGAGAATGAAATCATTAAAGATGTGCTCAGCTGCCGTCTTCCCACTGTTATTCTTTGTAGGATAAGCTTGAGCGAATCTTGTAAAATGATCAACGACCACAAGGATGTATTCATAGCCACCACGGCTGATCTCTAGATGTAAATAGTCAATACATACCAACTCTAGTGGTGAGCTTGATGTGATACTACCCATTCGGGCGTGAACATGAGTAACTGGCTTCTTTGATTTTATGCATGGACATTTTTTAGTGATAAGGTCCTCGATCTCTCTGGCCATAAAAGGCCAATAGAATCTCTCTCTGGCAAGGTTAAGGACCGTTTCTGTGCCAACATGGGCCATTTCATTATGGAGTTTCTTTAAGACAATATCTTTGTACTTGGCAGGGAGCACCAACTGCTTTCTTTCATTAGCATGATCGAAGGAAAGAGATGGGTCGGCTTGGGAAGAGATGTTGAGAGCTGCCACCCAGGCTACATCTTTATGTTTGGCTACTTTACTTCCATCCCATATTGCGTGAGCCACATCTCCGGTACACTCTTTGGTACAAGACTTTGCATGTGTCTAAATGTCTAAAGGGAGACGCGACAGTGTGTCAGCATCTATGTTAGACTTTCCTGGTCTGTATTTTATGTTGAATCTAAAATCAGAGAGTTCCCAAACCCACCGTTGGCCTACAGCATTTAGCTTTGCTGTGGTCATGACATAGGTCAGTGGGTTGTTGTCTGTATATATTGTGAAGTGAGGTGCATAAAATAAGTCATCTCTAAACTTTTCACACACAGCCCACTTTAGGGCAAGGAACTCTAATTTCCCACTATGCAGATGGTAATTTCGCTCAGCTGCAGTTAAAGTCCTAGACCCATACCCAATAACTCTCAACTTGCCAGCCTGGTGTTGATAAAGAATTGCGCCCAGCCCCTGGTCTGAGGCATCGTTGTGTAATATGAAAGGTGAGTTGAAGTTAGGGTATGCTAACACTGGGGGGCTAACAAGGAGAGACACAAGTTGGTCAAGGGCTTTCTGATGTTCGGTGGCCCACTCTACAGGTGTTCTGGATGGTAGTTGTGGACCTTTGCTTTTACCACACGCTACAGCTGCTTGTATGACTCTCAGAGCCCCATACATTACAGTCAGCACTGTGGGACTGAACGTGAAGCCCGGTCACTGCTTGTCCCGTGGCAGGGACCGGCTACAGTTGTCCAGACGCTTGAGCTTCTTTAAACAGCCTACAGCTTTGTGGCCGTCTACACCACAGTAAAAACAGTGAGTGCAACCTGGGCAATTCTGTTCGAGGCAATTAGCACAGCTATATGATCTAGTTTTCTTTTGATCCCCCTTAACTTGGCAATGATGGCAAGTTTCTTGGTTCTGAATCTGCTGTGGCCGTTGCAGCAGTTCAACTTTATTCATTAACTCCTCTACTTTCTCAGTTAACTGTTGGAGTGCAACAGCCTTTGGCTGTTTATCTGGAGCATCCTTCTTTGTGCTACTGCCTTGTATTACTGCAAGTTCAAGTTCTGTGCTATGCACGCTCAATTGTTTCTGCTTCACAACTGACCCCAAACATCTCTGTCTCTCATTCTCAGTATTTGTCATTCTCATCATTTGTTTTAGGATTGTCTCATCAGTCATACTGCTATCCGAGTGAAATGGTTTAAGTTCTCGACGTATGTCATTATGCTCATGACTGAGGCCCTGATATATGGCATGAAGGAAAATGTATTGAACTTTGTTAGCATTGTATTTCACTTCTGTGTCAGCGTATTTTGAAGCAAACAGGATCTTTACTTTTAGGCCTATTACCCGATACAAAAACTGTTGTGGAGTTTCACCGTCATTTTGTTTTGTGCACATAAGTTCTTGGAAAAGTTCTGTGTTGCTCCGCCCACCTAAATGGGATTGCAGAAAGCCTTAAATTCAGCTCGTCTATGGTCAAATCATCTTTGTGCATTGGCATGCCTTTAAAGTTTCCCGCTTTAATGACTCTGAGAACGGCTCTGAGTATTTCAGTCTCACTGAATCGTTCTTTAACACCTTCATCAATTTGTCTGCATATGCTATTGTAGCTTAAATCTGAGCTCTGATCATTGATCTGTCCACCTTGAATATTGAACTCACGACAAAGCAGTGAAAGGTCTCGAAGGGGGACAACTCGGTCATATTTTCCATGTGGATGTTGTTCAGGTGTGTGAGTATAGTTATGTTGTAGTGTAGATTGTACTGGTGCAGGTGTGAGTGTAGGTGATGACGTGGGGTTGTTTATGTATTGTAGGACTTTGTTGCTAAGCTCAGCATAGCTAGAAAGCATTCTCTTTAACTCTGTGTCAGTGTTCTGTGTGGTTTTTACATCAGTATGTGTGAATGGAGGGTTAGTGATTGGTGAAGGGGTAGCTACGCTAACTGTAGCTGTGTGGGTAGGGTTAGAACCACAGACTGTCATGTTATCAGTTGTCAAGTTATCAGTAACTAACTCTGGATGACCTACTGTCGTACTCTCACTCAGTACTGATGAGGTTGACATTATATGGTGCACATACTCCCCTGCACCCTTTTTAGGTTGGGCATAACGAATCTGAATGACATTATTCACAGTATCATTAAGCTCTAACAACACTGCCATACCTAAATCCTCAGATTCCACCAAAGTGTCACTGTTCATAAAAGCTAGAATGTACTCGAAGCAACTCTCTTCCTTGCCAACCTGAAGCTTGGATGAATCCTTCCCTGGCACAGGACCAACACTCTGGGCTAGTTGGAAAAGTTCATCGGCCGTCAGCATGAGTAGACTCTTCTTGATGCTCCACACCAAGCCTTTTCTCTCACCGTCCGCCATGACTGCTTTTCCCTCTTCCTCACAGTTGGTTGCTCTTCCCGGTAGCACTTGTAGCTTTTGGT
Organism: Carassius auratus; assembly: GCF_003368295.1. Classification (NCBI taxonomy): domain Eukaryota; kingdom Metazoa; phylum Chordata; class Actinopteri; order Cypriniformes; family Cyprinidae; genus Carassius; species Carassius auratus. The sequence goes on from NC_039284.1 coordinate 1,720,104, forward strand.
CTGGTTCCATGTGTACAGCACATTGTCTTCGCGATCAGAAGATAAATGGAAACACTGGCATCATGAATGTAACACCAATCTTCCTCTAACTTCAAGGCCTGAAGAGGTGTTCATTCCTAGAACATGTCACACTGCTGATTCTGGTCGTGCTTGTAGCTTGCGCATCTGCTGCCGTTCCCCGTATTGGGCCACCAAAAATCTGTAACGGGTACCGTGGCAACGGCACCGTGGTGAACAGATTAACTCCTGTAAAACAAGAGAGAAATGAGGAGACAGTGTATCAGTTCGAGCTCTCTGCAGTAATGAGAAACTCACAACTCACACAGCTACAGTAAACCTGTCACCCGACCCTGCCCCTGCTGGCCTGGAGCAAACACTACACAATTAAATTTGAAGTAGCAAAATCACATAAAAATATAAACCCTTGAGATACTTGTTAAAAAATAAAAAATACAACACTTTTGTGGTCGTCACATACAGTTATTCAAACTGGTCAAAAGTTATGACAAACTGGTCAGGCGGTGATGACATGACCCTATCGTAAAATATAAAATAATAAAATAAAATAAAACATGTATCTAAAATGAGGACATATGTCAGGATTCTGGACTGTTCTGTGTTGTGTTTTGCCCCTTTTCTGTTCTTTTGTTTCCTTATTTGATCCTTCCTGTTTCCATTAGGTTTCCTGATTTATTCATCATTTGTCTCCAGCTGTGTTTAGTTAATTATCCACATTTCCCTATGTATTTAATTCCTAGTCTGTGTAGTCTGTCTCTGTTGGGTCTACTTGTTATGTTCATGTTTTTCCTGCCATTCCCAGTGTTGGATGTACCCTCTGTTTCTTGGATTAAAGACTGTTTAGTTTATCCATCATCTCCATCGTTCCTCACCATCACAGATTGTGTCAGAAGACCCATCCTAAAACAGTAACCTCAGTGTGTCTACCCTCCATTTTTGTTTTGTGCCTTTTCCCTCAGTGTGTTCTTCACGTTGTGTTCTATGGATCCCCTCTCCCATCCGGAATACTTCCTCCTCCTGGGGGAGAGATCACTCGAGACCCATACCAGACTATTCCTGATCATCGTTTCTCTAACCAGCTACCCAGAAAACTCTCTCTCTGTGCATTCTTCGATGCAAGTTTGAGCATCTCTTGCTGAGCACTGTTGTCCAAAGATGGTCAAAAATTTTGGATCATAAATAGAGCAAATTTTGCCACCATTGTGGAGTGGACACTGACAAGAAATGGATCTCGGTTCCATTCCCAACCCAGTGCCCAGCCCTCCATCTACCCAATGCACAGTGCGCATGTCCGAGCCCATCGTGACATTGCTGAGGATCGCTTTGGAGCCAGAGCTGCTGATGACATCAGTACTGGTCTTAAAGCCCGGAGGCTCACAAATGAACACCGTCCCACCCTATCCTGCCTCCTCTTCCGCTGTCGTCTTGCAGCCCACCGTGGCTGGAGTTTCCCTTGACTTGGTCTCCAGCCTCTAAGCCCTGGACTTATTTTAGATTTTTGTGCACACTGAGATGTGATGTCAACAGACTTTGAGTCAATCCTGAAAACAGATCAACAAGTAAAACAAGTAAACCATATCTGATATTTAAGTGTTTGCTGCTTCTTTCCATGGATTGAAGAAAAATAGAAAACATCATCAGTAGTCTAGGAGGTTGTTTACCATATAATATCAGTGTAGCTGATCACCTGATGTTGGTACAGCGCTCTCAGGGGAAAACAGTTTGAAGAGACTCAAGTGAAAGTCAGCAGATTTCATCTGTGGGGCAGGTATCTGATCACACAAAAAAAAGCAAAAAGTGTTGTCTTCTAAGGTAAATTCTGTATTATTCCTCTCAGCATATCTTCTTCTAAGGTAAATCCTGGCTTATTCTTCTCAGCACATATTCTTCCAGAAATGAACTGTAGCCGCGATGAACTTGACTATCCTCATGCTTTGTTTAAGTTGGGCATTTACATGCGTTTACATAATGTCTACAATTCGTGAGTTTGAATGAGAGGATTCATGAGCACGCAAATTTTAGCACTATTGCTCAACGCTGCAAACACGTTAGAGCCTAAATAGAAACTCTTCATATGCTTGCACATGTTAATCCTTTATATCAGTGATCCTCAAATCTGGCTCGCGAGATCCAGTTTCCTGCAGAGTTTAGCTCCGACTCTAATTAAACACACCTGCCTGTGATTTTCTAATGATCCTGAAGGCACTGATTAGCAAACTCATGCGTGTTTGATTATGGTTAGAGCTAAACTTCGTGGGAAAGTGGATCTCGCGAGCCAGATTTGAGGATCACTGCTTTAAATATTATATTAGGTCTTGTTGCTTTTGTGCAATAGATGAATAACAATTTATTTGTTTTGGTCTCTGATGGTTGAGACTCCATGACATCAAATCATTTATCAATCATTAGTTCATGTTTTGTAGTACATGACCTGAAGTAGAATTTATTCATTTAGTACTTTTTTGACAACAATTTGCATTTTTGTCATGTGTATGCGAACGTCTACTGCTTACACGTTTACAAATCATCTATTAATTATTTGTTCATGTACTCAGCCTAAAGTTAAAACTATTCTTCATTTGTAAGTGTTTATAAATGTTTGCTATCCGTCATTTAATACATTCATGGGAATTTGACTTTTAGTTGCTGTAACAAAGTTTGAGTAAAAGGTGATAAGTTAAGAGTAGTTATATTCTTGCTAAAGGCATAAAAAATAAAAACAAAACACAGCAACACATAGCAACAAGAACAGCGGAAAAAAAAAACTAACTCTCAGTAGACTGTAGTAGATTGTTTGGTTATTGTTAGATGTAATAGAATAAATATGTTAGTAGTTATAAGAAGTTATAAGTACACTAATAAGTAGCTAACATTATATAATGACTTTTATTTATGAATGAAAATTATAAAGCACTTTTAAATTAATTTGTAGATTTGGATGATCACATATAAATTTAAAGTTAAATAACATCAGTTAGTACGATTTGTTAGAAATTGTTTAACGTTCAGTTAGTTCATTAGCAGACATTTACAAGTACATTACTTTATACATGATCTGTTAAATATCATATCATATAATATATAATGTTTGTTAATGACTTGTGTTTTAATTTATGTTAATGACTTGAATGTTAATGATGTTATTATAAAGTGTTGCCAAAGTAAGCAATGGTTCATTAGTAAACATTTACAAGATCATTACCTCATACATGTTGCTATTTGAATATATATTAACTAAGGATCTGTTAAATATTATATAATATCTGATAATGATTTATTAATGAAAGTTATTATGAAGTGATACTGAAGTGGATTAACCCAAAACCTCAAAACTAAACAGTACATTTAACAACGTTTTTACCTGTATTGTCTTGCCTTAAAATCCTGTTTTGCTGGTTCAGATGTATTTGCAGAAAAGTAGAACTCCAGGAATAGGACTGAGCACCTCTGATTTAATATGTGAGCTCCCCCAAATAAAATGTATCCCAAAACTATGGAGTTACCATTATGAAAGTTAACCATGGTTTTACTGCAAATAAAACAAAGAAAAACATGGTTACTATTGTTAAACCATAGTTTAACCATGGTATTTGTAGTAAAACTGTGAAGCAATGTTTACTACACATGTTCTACAATAAAACCATGGTTAATTTTCAGAAGGGACATATGTTATGTCGGGATGACATTAGGTGTCTTACTTGTGAGCCCCATTCACCTTTGAGTTGAATTATTTCCCTGCCAGCATTTTTTATGAACGTTTACAGCCACCGCCAGCATTTGTTCATCATTTTTTTTTTTTCAAATGTAATGGCCCCCAAAATATTTTGTTTTATGAATATGAATATGCAATACATCAAATAAAGAACAAAACATATGTTTTATTATAGCTTCAAGCTTTCTTTTTTGATTTTATTTTGATAAAAAAAAAGCTGAGAATTATTATTATTATTATTTTTTTTTTTTATTTACTTTTATCAAAAACAACATTCTGGATCATATTTAATTAGATGATCAAATCATATATGCAGTAGATCACTTCCATCAACACCCTCAAAGTTTCACAGTCCTTTGCCACTTCAGGGATCCCCATTTCACCCGGAAACATTAGGCAGTTTTTTTTTTATTGGGAGATTGCTGTTACCACTTATGGCGATACAAATTTTGACAAGCCATGCCAATGCAGAAGATCAAATTCACTGACCTTGGTGCTGAAGGGGCCAAAGGTGAGTATATCGCTTCTGGAGAAGTCCATGCTGCTGTCCTCTCCACGGAAATGAATCCTGTGGCTTGCCACATCTGAGGATGTGATTGTATCAGCAAAATTTGTCATGGGCTTAAAGTTAATGATATGCTAATATGCTAACGAGGCACCTATTTTGAAAAATTGCCATAATGCAGCTTCCACTGAGATAGTATGTGAAAGTACAGTGTAAAACCAGTGATGACGATTGCCAAGAAACAGAGAAGACATTTACGATACAATTTTTTTTTTTTTTGTAAAGCTGGTGTCTTTTACTAGACAATTCAAATTGACAGTAACACTTCAGTTTAAGAACTGATTCTTACTATTACCTATTAGTATGCATATCACTAGCAAGTATTATCACATTTGAGTTTGAAGCAAAAGTCATAGTTAATAGTAAGTTAATAGTGAGAATAAAATAAAGTGTGTCCTTGAAAAGAAGTTTGACCAAATTGGCAATGGGATCTTAAATCATACAGTTGTTGCTAAAATCTTGCCCACTTCTGGAAGAGGTCTGTCAAACTCACTGAATGAAAACAGGTGTTTTACCTGTTTGACAGGTGATTACCTGAAACAATAATTGAGTATAAGTACAGAAAATTACTCTATTACAAGTTACAAATCACCAATTACAAAACAACTTCAGTAAAAGTATAAGAGTATCTAATCTTAACAGAATTTAAGAATTTGTTATATTCATACTGAATGTACAGGCTCAAAGATGCACTAGTCCTTAACATCTAAAAGAAATGCCATTGAAAAACTAGAAACAGTTGATTTGTGAGGAGAGCAGTCAGGTTTTTTTTTTTTTTGTATAATCAAAATAAAAGACCTTAAAATTCCACGAAATCAATGTTAACACAAGCATCTTGTGTTACACAAGCATCTTAAACATCTACAGACATTCAAGTCTCAGTGAAGCACAAGTGCTCAAAAAGGGCATAAGTAAAGTAGAGAACAAAATTGCTAATATAACTTTGATGCTCAGTAAATCTTTTTCTGATTGTTTATTTCAGCATTTCGGGAGTTACCTGAGCTTTGACTGGTCAGTTTTAGGACAGCATGACATTCAGATGGTCAAAATAAAGACCTAACAGTACTTGAAGTAAAAAATTGTAAAAATACCCATCCCCAGTGTGTAATGCAGTGAATAGTTCAAAGAGTTCCCACTTTCACAGTCCTGATGAATGGTTAACATTAGTTAGTTTCTCAATTTTCATAGTTTTAGAATATTATAATGATGCAAAATTACAAACAAAACTAATGGATAAGTACTTTTTTAAGCTGAACAGTAGTAAGAAGAGAAACAAAGCAAACTGACTACTGGTCAGTTGCTGTTGCCGCCCCGTTTCCATGGTAACTCCCTCCACTCCAGTGATTGATTGTGACTCCTATGTTCAGCATGCACACCCATTAAAATCCGTCAGTCACGCAGCATTTACAGAACATAAATAAACATCTAGAATTTGCATACAAAACACTACATAATTTAAAATCATATTAAATTATCAATAAATCACGAATTTAAAACTCATTTCAAAATTTTACGACCAAATAAAATGTTTATTGTTACCATTGTTTTGTTTGGTGTGCTGAATGTTGTTTGTGTCTGATTATGGACCATAGGAGTATGATCGATTACAAGATATTGCCTCAAATATTAAACTTAAATAAAAGCTTTACAAAAATGTTATGAAACACGGTAAAATAGTAAAAGATCGTTAATCAACATGAAAAATATGCTAGCTAATAATTTAATTAGAAATTAGGTCACCTTCTAAAAGTAACCTATTTATTGCATCCTTTCCTTTGAAACCGAATAGCCTAACTGTGAAATCATGTTGCACTGTTGTATCAACATGAAGAAAATTATAATAATATAGATGAAGTTCTAAGTGAACACAAAGAAAACACTAATCACCATAATGGTGAGATCACACAAAACCTTTTTTTTTTTTTTTTTTTAGGAAAATCAACATCAATTTATGAAGTCAGCTTATGTGATGTTATCTCAAATTTTTCAGTTGTATTGACAATTCAACATTCCAGATGACTTTGGGAAACAAACTTCTTCCTCTTCTTCATCATCTTTGTCTTCTTCTTCTTCTTCTCCTCCTCTTCTTGTTTTGTTGTACATTAGTAACACATTAGTGCATTGCTGCCTCTCATTGCTGTATCAATGTCATTGTTTCCTTTGTGGCTACTTCAATGATTTAAGCATCACTCAAAGCAGTAATTTAATTGTTTTATTTGCCTTTAAAATTTGCTGTAATCTAATAAAACCCAGTAAGTATAACAGCTAAGTAAAGATAACTAATTATATCTAAGAAAGGTAAACTATTGGATTTTACAGTGTAAGTGCAAAATGCCACCCTTAGTCTGTGTCAGTGGGACAAAGAGGCACTTTTTAAGATTTTGTATTGTTTTTATGAACACTCAGCCTTTTATTTCATTTTAAAAGAGGACTTCATTTTTTATACTAAACTTTTTTTAAATAGCCTAAATAATTGTACTAGTATGCCTAAGTGACATTTATGTGAAATTTTTACTTTTTGAGGATTTTCTGACAGGTTTGATTCATGCAAAACAGCATTAAAATAGATAGAAAATGACTGACCTACTGGTAAACTGTTTATATAACTGAATTATGTAATCTGGGTCAGGCAGGACAATTTAGCTCACTTGATCTCATTTTCTCACTTGATTGCAAATAAATGCACAGACACTATTTAACTGAACAGAGATGACATCACTGAATTCAATGATGAACTGCCCTTAACTATCATTTTGCATTATTGACACACTGTTTTCCTAATGAATGTTGTTCAGTTGTGTTGACGCAATGTATTTTGTTTAAAGCTATATATAAATAAAGGTGACTTGACTTGACTTGACTTGACTTTACAGAAGGAATATTTACAGCATGTTGAGTTCTGTGCTACAAAAAAATATTTGTGCAATGGAAAGTTTCTTTCAATATTAAAGGTTCATTATGGAACCATACACCCTGCCAAAGAACTGATTAAGAGCCTTTATTTTTTAGAGTGTACTTTACATCACTGAATGAAAGAGCAGAATAAAGGCTATAATGTACTTCATGACTTTTAAAATCTAAACATATTTTTAAAACGCCAGGCATCATACACTTACCGACTTCATAAATAATCACAGAGGTAAAACGCCATCATACACTAAACGATTGAGGATCACACACTTTCTGACCTTTCAGACTCCAATCTATGGCTATAAGAAATAAAATAAAACATAATATTATAACAGACAGTGGTGTGCACAGGGGTGGGGGGAGAGGGCCCTCTCCGCAGGTTTGTGTAAACAACTGATAACACACATGTTTATGGATATAAATTTATGGATATGTGCTGGGAGAGACATCAAAAGAAAGAGATTCAGCTTGATGCAATGCATGTAAATAGCCAATAACCTCTAGGAAGTTGTGTGATTCTCATGAACAAACATATTCTCCGCATAGTATCAACCTAGATATAGTGTAATACTGAACATACTGTAAATGAATGTCTAGGAAAGTATTTTACTTGTTTGCAAACTGGTTGCAAATTTGTGGAAACTTTTGTGGAAACATTTCTGTACAATTTGCTCACTGCTTGTCCTGCTTGGCTGGTTTACCAGTGGAGTTTTTTGTCAGATAGTACAAATTAATGTAAAATACCACATTTACATGACAACTTTGAATGCTATCTAGCATATTTATATTGTTAATTAATTTGTATATTTTCAGATTTTTTATGGCAAATAAATAAATAAATAAAACTATTTTAAACCAGTTGGTCAAATAGCTTTCATTTGAAACATGTCAAAGTCTTTTTAATTTCAAAAGTCTTGCTTGTTTGATTAACTACATTTGTATCTTTTTTCTTTCTGCAAATCCACTGAAAACGTGGATTTACAATCCGATTTTTGATTTCACATAACTAAAAACTGTTATATTAGTGTACAGTAATAAAGAAAAAAAATAATGCAGGTTCTGTTACAAGCCTACCCTAAATTCACTAATTATGATTATGCTTATGAAGTAGTTGTGAGCTCAACTTTATTTTTCATTTCCCCTTCTCTCTGGATTATTTTATTGCATTGTTATGGTTAACCATATGGGTAAAGGAAAAAAAAAAAAACATAGAAGAGTGCTGTGGGCAACAAATACTGGAAATGATTCATAAAGAACATATGGAATTCATGGTCCACCTAATATATGCCTGTGGATCTCTGAAGAAAGCTTTGAACCTTAAAACTGTTATAACTATGCAGACAGAGAACTCCAAGTGTGTAACCTGAAGCAATCCTTGAATATTTCACCATATGCAATAAACACATGGATAAATAAAAGAATAAAGAAAACAACGGTTTTACTACTGTAAATAATTTTTGTCAATTATGTATTCAGTTACAGTTTGCCATAATTAGAAGTTTTTGTCATTTGACAAACATTCAGAAATAAGCATATATTCTATGAATAATAATAATAATAATAATAATAATAATAATAATAATAATCAGGGTGCTTAACAACTCTTTGGGAAGCAAGAGTGGGAAGTAATAATTTAGATGTCATGCATGATTAGAAAATTGAAGCCTTATGTTAATATGCCATGTATTTTATCGTTAAAATGTCCAGAGAGTGCAACGTTTGATGACAAGATAATAACAACAATGAGGTTTATAACACTTATCCACTTCCATGGCTGTGCTCTGATTTATGCTCGCTGTAATGCTGATGTTATGGTTTGTGTGGACCAATTGCGCCTCTCTGCGGATCAGCTCATGAACTCCACAAAATTCATCATAGCGCCTAAACACCTCGCTTAAATACAGCATTCATTTTTAACTCTATTGTTAAACTTAAATAATACACCTTCCTGCAAATTAAGTTGTGAATTATATGTATTTGTACCACTTTTATTATCGGCATTTGCAGCATGAAATTAACCTGACTATTCTTAAACTGGTCCTATCAGCGTTACTGTTCCTATCAACGGGCTCTGTCTCCATCTTGTGGCAAGTACATTGTTGATATGCGATTTGGTCCACAAAACACTGAAAATGCATTCATTTTGCAAAACGTTTGAGATGGTTGAATCTAATCTGTATCTTATATTGGCAATAAAATACCAATAACTTTCTTCAAATGTTAGTCCTGCTTATTAAGGCGTTGAGAACCCTCATTTGGAGATGTGGATGATAAGAAATGATTCATGTTGAAGTTCAAAAAATGGTCACAGTTATCTGGATCCATGGACACCCAAGTGCACACTTCCTGAAATATCCCATTTGGAGGCGTGAAAGGGTTTTTATCCACGCTTTAACTTCAGCATACATTCAGAATCGTTTTATGAGCGTTTGCGACTCACTTACTTCTGATATTTTCGCTGTAATACTCCGTAACCGAGACTAATTCCAGATAAAATCGTACAATGCTTCAGTATTTTTACACAGAAATTTTTTTTTTTTCCACCTAAGACATTTGTAGTGTAAAATTCATGGAAACCGTCTTTGCTTGGATTTTTGTCATACGCGGAATAATTAGTAAATGGTTTATCCTTTTAGTTAAAAAAAAGGAAAGAAAGAAAGAAAAAAAATCCAATGCAATTCCGTATTTTATATACAAACACAAACACTTATATGCATATAGCCTACATACATAAACAGACTTGCCAATTGATGCAACGCATAGATATATACCAGTTCGAATAACATCTGCATTATTAAATGCATGTTTTCCTTAGTGTTTTAATAATAACTGGACATTTCCATTCGCAGAGAAAATAATCAACACATAAGGCATTTCACTTATACTGGACAGGAAATAAGAAAGTATCTATTAAATAGTTTTGAAGCTGTAACGCTACAAACTTTGCAGAACAGGCATTAATCGTTCCCTTCAAAATAAAAAAAAAGCGTTTATGAGCGATAGAGGAATGAGAGAACTGTTGTTAGCACTGCTATATCAAGGAAGAAGGACTCCCTGTTATCTGTGAATGGGTTTGCCTTCTTTTCCAGAATAGATATAGCACGAATTTTTAATTCGTTTTTCTTTGAGAGACAACAATGCTGCGTTTGAAAGTGGGACACAATTTGGGTTTTGTGAGGGATTCCTTTCTCCTCTTGCGGGCCCAGCTGTCCATATGGAACAGAACGTGTAAAACAAGCACCACAATGGCACCAACTCATGGCCGCGGGAAGTGGGGGTGCTGGGGGTGCTGCAGCACCCCCTAGTGACGAGAGGGAGATAAAAAAAAATGTAGGCCTATTAAAATATTTTGCACAATTTATAAATTCCTTATGAATATTTTAGAAAATGATTTTGACACACGTAGGCTATTACGTATATATTTTGGATTTTAATTTCATATTTTGAGGCCTAATCAACACAGGTTCGGAAGTTACGTTGTCAACGTCAGGCAGGCAGGTTTGGTCGCCGAGTAACGAGGTTTCCCGCTCGTTCCATGCAGAATACATCCATCTTTATATAATACAGCGCACTTCGACATTTGGACACCTGTAACCAGGGCACCCCGCCTGCATGTAGCTCAGGTAAGAGCATGGTGCTGCCGCGCTTGTAACATTTATTTTTTTGGCAACAAGTGTGGCATCAGCTTTGACTAGCGAAGCAATTGTAAGTAGTACACTATAGTATTTTTGTAAGGTGGTGGGGATGGAGATGGAGAGTAGGCTATTATTTCGTTGGTGTGTTCTTTGCGTAATGGTTGTGGAGAACTGTTAAATAACGTTTAAATAGTCGGAGATTATTTCCTTTTTGTTTGTGTAAAAAGGTTGGAGATGGAGACAGAAAGCTTTATACTGTGCGTGTGTTCTTTGCGTAATGGATGTGGAGAACTGTTCAATAAACAAATTGCTTAAATAGTCAGAGATTATTTCCTTGTGGTGTGCGTAAAAAGATTTTGGAGTTAATAGATTTGCGTGTGAAATAAACGTGCAGTGACTCAAGCCAGCTGACCAAATCGATTGCATTGTTTTAGCGTTATTGTGAAGTTTGATTAATATTATATTTTGTTGTAATATTATTTGTTGTATCTAAATAAGTTGCATGTATGTATAGGCTATCTGAAATTGTAATGAAAGTAATTATTTCGTTTTCTTTCGATTATTAAACTCTTATTTCTGATTCTGCTTCAGATTAATAACGCATTGCGCATATCTGAGAACGGATGTCTGTGTGTTTCAGACCCTGGCTGGCTGTGCACTGAAGTGTATATGACAATAAAGTAGTAAATCTCAATGTATTTATTTTTACAATGTATTTTAAATAGGCCTATAGGCTCATAGGTTTTTTTGTCAAAAAAAAAAAAAAAAAAAAAAAAAAAAAGAAATCACAGCACCCCCTGTTCAAAATTACTTCCCGCGGCCCTGCACCAACTGACAGGCGCTACAAAAAAAAAAAAAAAAAAAAAAAAAAAAGATATTTCTCTCTGACTCAGGGATACACTGATCCAGATAAAGGGCCTGAATAACACCAAGAAATACGGACTTTCTCTCCCTGTTAATATGCACGCCTTTAACATTCACATCAACCGACCCAAAGCTTTGTTAGGTTTTGTGTCATGTACTGTATAGTGTGCTACTATAGACTGCTCAAAAGTGCCTCGCCACATTGTTGACCATCAGTCCAACACAGCTGTGGCCACGATTTTCCCCTCTGAGCGAAGCTACACAATCGCAGTCTGAAAGCTAATCGAAGAAAAAAGTAGTGAACATTTTGGAAACGTTTTCTGACAGACATTTTATGTATCTCTCTCTCTGGAATTGCATACTGAAGAAACGTTAAGTATAGCGCCACAAATGAGTTCTTACAGTACAGAACAGGTGCGAGACAATTCTGTCATTTGCACACCGCCGCTTTCTAACGAAACGCTTTTGCAATAACTGTCAGAATGTTAGGCAACTATTATATAGAATTCTTAATAAACAGACTAAATATAAAAAGACACAATCTGTATTGAATAAAACAAACGGTGGAAATAAAGCTTAATATTAATTCTGCAAATGATTAGCACATCGTTTCTGTTCAACCGTTTGTTAAATGAAAGCCAGGTTTACTGTCACATCTGCTGTAAAATATATTTGAAAAACGGATTTTGCACTGAATCATGGTATTTACCAAGTCACTAACATAACCTACCATAATCTTTAACCGGAAACGAAACAAAAAGGTATCTGCCTATTTAAAAACTTGAAAAAAAGAAAGAAAGAAAAAAAATCCCTATACTAATTTTGTCTTTTATTCATTAGCTGACTTCTATTTATAAAAAAAAAAAAAAAGAAAGAAAAAAGACCACGGGTATCAATTCAAGAATTTGTGATACACAGTGGCAACGCCTAACAAAATATTTGTTTAGCTGACAATAAAATATTATATAATTACCTTGCAATCACATAATAGCACAATAACAAAACTTTGTCACGTGTGTTTTCTCTCTTAAATGTGCCGTTTTAACACCCGAGATGTCAGCCGCGGAGCCTGAAAAGGAGAGAGCGCCTGAATGAAAAGCTGCTTAGCTGAAGAAGCCCTCTTCTATTAAGTGAGTGGATTTTTACCCCCATTTCACAAGTGACTTTAGCCTTCTTATTGCTGAAGTGTTCGTACTGATAAATTCGGAAAAATGAAACCAGTTGTGCTGCTGATGAAGAGAATAGAGCGACAGGCTGTCCAAAGCAACATTTGTGCAAACATAAGGCTTTATAAATTAGCATAATTATATTAGTTGTATTTATTCGTTCTATTGGTTTATTATAAAGTATTTATATTAATGCGAAATGGCGAAGAAACGATCCATATTTTGCAAAGGAGTCCGAAAGCACTGAGACCAAACGCAAAACAAATCGGAATTTCTGAAACACATCATTTTATTAAAAGTCTTAATAAAAAGAATTGTAGATCTCCCTCGCCACCGCGCGATGTTATTGAAATTAACATGAGGGATATTTATCGACAACTGATGTTCCATTTTCCCTAAATATCGGATAATATTAAGGCTATAGCTTACTGAACGGTCAAACATAATATTGCAAACAGTTATCACAAAATATTTACATAGAAAACAAACCAGTGTAATAAGCTAAAGATTGCCAATGTTTATTCATGGCCATAAATATATTCAGTCCATTGTAAAAGAACGAAATAAAAATTTATATAATCATAAAGTGGTTTGCACGCGTGCTTAAAACACGAAGGTCAAAAGGAAAAAAAAAATTCTACAACACACAAACATACTTTACAAAATTTCACAAGAGCTTCAATAATCTTAAATTTGGGGTGAGGCTTGACCCGGTTTTCTTAACGAAAACATGTAAACATGGCGCACACGTCAATCCCCAAAATAAATTGGTGAGACAGGGTCAAGCTGCAAAAATAAAAAGTCTTGTATTTTTTGTTTGGAAAGCTCCCTACCAGAGTCTTTAAAACGCAGCCCTGCCTTTGCAAGTCAATATTTGTTCACCAAGTCCACTGTTGCGTTTGCACCAAGTGATGTGCTGTTGGGAACTGTGGCGTGGTGGCGGCGCTGTAATGCGCGTTAAATTGCATATGCTGGAGAGACTGGGCGCTATACGCGGAGAACGGAATTCCAGCATGAAAAGTAGCCAAGTCCTGAGCTTTTAGCGTATGGCAAGGCTTGCCATCTCTGACTAACACAGGCACGGCCACCCGCCTAGGAGAAGGGAGATGGGTCACTTCCATACCTTTCTCCGCCCGGGCTCTCTTCATTTTGTATCGATGGTTCTGGAACCAGATTTTCACTTGGGTTGGAGTCAGGCGGATCAAACTGGCGAGATGCTCCCTCTCCGGGGCTGACAGATATCTCTGTTGTCTAAACCGGCGCTCGAGTTCGTAAGTTTGTGCCTTGGAAAAGAGCACCCTCCTTTTGCGCTTCTTACCGGAGTCGCTGCCGTTGCTCGAAGTTTCCTTGTCGTTGTCTGGCGACTCGTCCGCTGAAGGTTCCGGGGATTTTGCAGACGAGTCTTGAGAGTTTGCGGATAGGCCGTGTACTAGTTTCAACAACATCAAAAAATAAAAAATTAAAATAAAAAAATAATAATAAAAAAGGGGACAAAATTTACTACATTTAATTCCACATCATATAAAATTGAACTTTAAATAGAAAAAAAAAGTGTTATTTTTATTTATTTATGTATTTTTATTTTTTTATTTTTTTTTTACTTTTCTTTGTAGGCTATTAATTTTCAGTTAGGCTACACAAACCAACAAATATTTGTCAAAGAACATTCCATTTGGTCAGGCGGACTAATAAATACAGCAATTCAACAATATGTTTTTACAGATCTGTTCATAAAAATTAACAGGTTTTTCATTGTAATAGGCCATAATTATCACAGGGCGTGTGACCCAAACAAACTCTGATTTCGCCGTATAGCCGATTCAACAGTTATAGCCTGCTGATTAACAAAGAGGAAAACTATCAGTCAATAAAGCTCCCAGAAAATGTCTTGGGAATTTAAACAGGATTTATACAACACACACACACACACAAAATAAATGTAGTATTGATAACTAATTTAACCTCGATCCAGAAGCATATAACAGGTTACGCCTTCAGGCAAGCGCAACAGTCGGAATCTACAGATGAACATTCGTCTCCGACAGTGTCAAAGACAAAGATTTTGTCGAATGATTTCAGCTTTGCAGAATCGAACATTTGTGATAGACGATCAGTGTAAAAACAGTGTTTTTTTTTAGAATCGAAGAGATTTAACTTGTGTGGACTTGCTACTTACATGAGTATTGGATGCTGTCCGTAGTCGCGAGCCATCTGGTGTAAGGATTGTCACTATTATCGTAAAACGGATTCTTTAAAGGCAGGTTTTGAACATTCACTCCAGGCGTTTTAGTCGCCTCAGAACCTTCCGTATCTTCCTCATTCCCCGTGATAGATCCTTCTTCATCGTTAGTATCAGGGAGGTCCAAAATGTCCTTTACTGAAAAGCCCGTCTTTGTGTTGGTCAACGACATGTTCTGGGGCATTTGAAGCAGTAAAGTTGCTGCACCAGTTTGTCAATCCTCTGTATAAAAACACAAAACACAGATGATTTAAAAAACACAGGATCAGTCCCGTTTCAGCGCGAAGTAAACTGAAGTCGACGCATGAGGTTCGATCGGTAACCGTTGCTTGAGAGAAAAAAAGAAGAAGAAACAAAAAAGTAGGGGAGAAATCAGTTCTGTAAGTCCAGGAAGAACGCCAAGGTGACTGAAGTGGTATATCTAGCTGATGGATATTGCGCTACTGCTGGGTGTTAGGGGGAAATAAGCCATTACCAGGCTGATCAGTCCATATAAGGTTGGTCTCAACACATGAACCTGCAGTGAAAAAGCATTAAAAACGAAAAAGGTTGGCCACGTGTGGGCGGGTCTTGGGAGTCAAGTGGATGAAGACAGTGTTTGCCGATGTGAAATTGTGGGTTTTGGGGAGATCCTAGCCTTATACCATTGGTGCTTCAGAACATGATGAGTGGTATAACGTGTCAATTAATTACAAAGATGGGGAGGGCCTTTTTACACTCTATTTACATACAAAGAACCACCAAGTAGCTTTATGCACATCACAGGCCTTTATGAACAGAAAATGGACAAAACCTGTGAATACAGTAATTCCTCCAGTAGTAACTTAGAACGCATAGGTATGCAAATAAATGATGCACTGAACGTGCTGTTTGGATCCAGCATTGGATGATGCCTCTTTGTAATACACTAAAATGTTTACTTAAAAAAAAGGGCAACGAAATCGCCTCTAGTGGTAACAGACTAATTTATGCAGGTCAATATTTTGGTTCGGGATTAAGGAGAAGCATCGTTCACTGGACCTGATTAAGCCATCTAACAAGACAAAACGGAACAATAAATTATCTTATTTATTTATGGATGATTATTAGCTTCTTATAATATATATACATACATAGGCTACTATTAACTTTTTTTTTTCAACGTTTTTCAAATACAATCGAGATGATTATGTGGATAAACAGGAAAAATACCCTAAATGACGTGAACTAAATGTGTTGTCTCCTATTTAAACAAATTTCTGATCATTATATTTGTAGTGCTTCTTTTCGCTGTCCGCAGCACAAAAAGTGGAGCATTATTGTGTATTTTGCCTCTCCTTTTCAACTCTCAGTCCTATCTTTTCTTTTTTGCCTCTTTGCCTCCTATCTAGTATGTGATGTGGGTGACAATGTTGCACGTTTCTAGCCAGTCCTCTGCTCATCCTGGGTGGTCGAACCCGGGAAAACACAAATACAAACCGATTGCTAAGCTGCAGA